>NC_071540.1:6591663-6619163 GCF_026979565.1 Vidua chalybeata
GGAATGGCAACAGAGTGGGAGCAGAACTGAAAGACGGCAACAGCCAGGAAGAAAATACCATAAAACATTAACTCCTACAGTTTACAAATTCCAGCCAAACATTTGTATGGTCTGGGTGGTTTAAGGGGGGGAAAAAAAAATTTAAAAAAAGGAAAATGGTAGAGTATCTGAACTCTGGGGTTCTATTTCCAGTACAACCACTGAGTTGCTGTAAAACTCAGTTTACCTATTTGACAAGCTTAGTTAATTAATGTTTGTAAAGTGCTTTGAGATCCCTGGATGATAGTGCTATATAGGTATAAAGTATTATTATACTAGAAAGTAAAACGTCCCATAAAATAGATATTGCCCTAAATTCTGGTAAAAGTTAGTGCAATAATGTAAAAAGCTGGTTATGTGCCTACATTAAACCCAGATTTAAAAGCATTAGCACATCACCAATGTGCTCCTGTTTGGCATGTGTTTTATGCCCAATACCCTACTCTGGCACATTAACAATCTGTGTATTCATTTATCAGCAGTACATTTTGAATTGTATATTTATGGCACAGTGCACTTTTCATAGCTGAAAATTAATGAACATGCCTCTCTCGTAACAAACAAGCACCTGTGCTGCATAGTTAGTAATCGGAAACAGATTTATTTTTATTAGTGTATATGTGGGCAAAATTTTTATTTTTTTTAAACTATGGTATGCTAAAAGCTTGATTATAAGAGCATATTCTGCCAAAGGATATCTTTGTTTTATAAACTTCTCCTTATAATTTCTGCCTGTAATATTTTCTTTTCAGATTTAGTGATAATGCCTTCATATAGAATGTAATCATTTGTTTGCAGAGCATACTTGTCTTGACAAATCAAGTTCTGAGCTGTTGCCGACCACGACTATAACAAAATGAAAATCCACAAGTAATGAGGAAGATAGAACTGAATATTTAACCATTTCAGCTAAGGAGAACTTCCCAAATATCTTTTCATATCATTCAGAACTCCAGTAAAAATCTGCATTACCTGGATCAGTTTCAACAAATTAATCCTGGAGATTTCATCAGTTCCTATTTCATCAGTTTTCTTTTTTATTATTTAAGCACAGAGTTTACCCCAGAAATCAAGAAAAGATTTGAAACAACAAACCTATATATATAACTTGAAACATGCTCCTGGCCTTTACTTTTAATCTTCATTTAGCTTCTGACCTGCTGCAGGTCCTCTAAGAGGTCCAGGAATCTTTTCCAGCACCATAAAAAAAGTACAGTCATCCTAGTTAAGTCCACACTATCTTATATATTTATTACTGAATATAAACACCTCCTGGCGGTGTCTTCACACATCTGTGGGCTGGTTGCTCCCTCTGTGGCTCCTTCGTAGCCTGTGGCCTGGTGACTTTTTTGGGGGTTAGAAATTTAAATGGAAAGAACAAAGCGAGTCTTTCATCCCCCAGCTATAACTGAACTAGACCTGTGCACCACTCAGCACAAGATGCTTCAGCTTACGCCAACGCCTGTAATGTCAGAGTCAAATAAAAACCTTGTCATTGATAATGGTGGCAAAAGGGGTAGCTTATTCATTTGTACTTCACAGAGTATCTGTGTGGAAAACAATCCCAAACTATGAAGATAATCAAGTATTTCCAGAGGTGTTAATTTGGGAGCCTCCATTTCATTTTAGTAGACCACAACTTCAAATCCGAACTTGAATATAGACTCTTTCATTGAGCTCTTTAATCAAATTCATTTGTAAATTAAGCTACAAACAACCTGTCAAAGCCCATTAAGACACCTGAACAAAACTCTCCTGGAGAATGCACTGTACACCACCATGCAGTATAGCACATCAAGCCTCAGATCTACACTGCCCCTCTCTGTGGTTTTCTGCAAGACTGTTGGATGCAAACATCCTTTTCAATGGCCTACATCAAACATAGTTTCCTGTTCACGTACAAAGATGGAAATATAACGTAATAATGTTAGAATGCCAGAAAACCTCGCCAAAAATTATTTCTTTTCATTCATCAAACTGATGACCACCTTGCTAATTTTCATTATATGTCCCTTATGAGTTTTACAGTCCCTACAACCTTAGGAACATACCCTGTATGGAGGAAAAAATCAGCATTATTTTATCAGTCATTTATCTCATTCCACAGAAACATCAGCTTCCAAAGATGTAAAGATATATTTCTCAGTATATCTAATATAAAGCTACCTATTAAAAAACACATTAAGAAAAAGCCTGACATATTTTAGTATGTAATTGCAACAAAAATTCTGTTGAAATAAAAAATCGTAGTTGATGCAGAAGCTCTGCAACACTGACCTCCATCAACAGGCTTGCCATTAATTGCCAAATCAGTTCTTTCTCTTGCCTGGCTATGGGGAGAGTAAGTTCTTGCAGCCATGCCCAGGAAAAGCACCAGGCTCAGCTTGTTCACAACCTGGGCCACCAGACACAGAAAATCCTACTACTCCATAATAAGTATCCCATTTCCTCATTCCAAAGGTGTCCAAGCTCAGAAACCAACCCATTTCCCAGCACAGAACCAGAATGGGAAGGGAACAAAGTTTTCCCTCTCAGCTGCTGAGAGCTGAGTGGTGCTTTTCACGGTCTGGTCACAACCCAGCGTGGTGTTTGAGCTGCATTTTTGCTTAGAGCTCAGCGAATCCAGGATTTGGTTTTGGGAAACTTATGTGCTTCATGAGTTGTGAAAGAGTCCCTGGGTTAAACACAGTGGGGTTTTCTGAACACAGAATCTGGGAATGGAAGTAACATGTGGAAATTTTGGGCTCTTTGGGGAAACATGTACAAGGCATGCCTCACTAATAACTCACTATGAACAAAGGCAAAATGTTCCTCTGTCAGTAATGATATCTTCTAAGTTTGGCCTTTTAATACTGATGTCAACAGAAGCCCCATCCGATTTTAAAGGTAGAACATGTTTCAGTAATTTTTCCCACAATTCTCTACCATATTTTATAGCAATAATGCTGCTACAGATATGATGATCTAAGGACGTAAGCACAGCAGAATTTGAAGTAACAGCTTATATTAAAAACTTAACTACCACTAAAACAGCTAACATAACCTGGAAAAGCAGGAATGTATTTCAGGGACAAATGCTTTTTCAAGAACAGAGCAAGCAAAAAACTTCCAGCTCAGTTACTGAAGTCAAGCTCAAAACAATTATTCCCAGTTTATGCTTGTCTCATATTTAATAGTGTTGCTTGATCTGGGGTTATTTTTATTTTTAAGAAACAACATTAATATTCATTTTTAGGGAAAATAACCAAAATGTTAAGGAAATAAATTACTTGTTTTAGTTTTCAAGATACCCATTATAGCAAACACAGAAGCAGTGAACTCGATATGCCTGTGGGGTAATTCTGCCATGACCAGCACTGTGCTATCATGGTGAAAGGCAGACCTGTGTAAACCAACTCAAGTCTGTCCTGCCCCTTACAAATGTTGTGATGAAATGGAAATTTGTTAGAAAGGTCACTGTCAGAGGCTAATCATGGTGGGAATCTAACCATGATGCTACTGATGACCAACCCCTGACAGTCATCCTTCAAAAACTCCTTTACCATCCATTTCTGAAGAAATATGGGTTTCTGTGACACATCTTTCAGTGCTGGAGGATACAGTTAGTAGCTGAAAAAAATGGAAAATTTGCTAAGTAGAGGTAATACCACGCTTATTTTAGTGATATTTCTGGACTTTCTGGATACTTGGGTGCAAAGATATTTTTTACAAAATCCTTTAATTCATAACTAAACAAATTAGTTATTAATTTAAAAGAAGAGTACATTAGAAATGGTTTAGGTCAGTAAAATTTAGAAAGCTTAACTCTCCTTATCCAAAGGCCAAAAGGAATCCTGAAAGGTTTGCATAGTCAATCTTCTGATATCTGCCCACAGGAAGAAAAAAAAAAAAATAACACCACCACTGCACAAAACTTGTACTATCTCCAGTACAAACTATTAATTGCAGTTTTGATAACTGATGATAAAGTGTGAACTACTTCATCTACCACAAACTCAGACAACACTATTTGGATGTAGTTTGGAATGAAAACCATCTACTACCATGTTTCAATTTTAAAAATCAGAGGGGAGGGTCTCAGCTCATTTTCCCTGAGCTCAGCACACCACAAACCATGGCACTGCCACCATTCAGCTCTTGTCCACAAATGTTTATCCACCAGTCTCAAGACATTCAACAAAGACAGCTCATCTGTACTTTAGAGCAGCAGAGACTGGTGCATATAAAGACAACATTACTTGCCAGGGCTTACAGAAAAGTTTGTGGGAGCAAAAAGCTCATTTCATTTTGCTCCCTGTCCTATCCCTGCCCCATGACATCAACAACAACCTTGAAGTCGACTATAGTAGACCTAAATATTTAAAGCCTCATGTTCAACTCATTTCAGCGCATATGACCTGACAGACTGAAGGACAAACACCACAGGTAGAAGTTATCACACAAATCAATACTACTGTGTCACTCCCTACAGAGGCTGTTATATGAAATGCACATTGCAAGGCACTTGCAAAGTTACACTGACTGAAATATTTATAATTGCAGAGTGGACTTGACACAAACGAACATCTTTTAAAAATAAAAATACAATCCTTATTCATAGGCTGTGGTGCAGGTATGAGCTGATGGACCTCTCTATGACCTTGTTTCTAGTCCTTTGTAAGCTTTCCAATTTCCTGCTTTTATCAAGTACCTCTCTTTGTTCTCAAACCCTTTTCAAGGAACTTTTATTGCAGTAATTCCCAGTGCTGGGAAGTTCATCCACTGGCGATGGTTTAGTGAGAGCCCCGCTAAACATTGCTGTTGCATCACAAACCAGGGAATGACATTTACAACTATTTCACTGAAAGTCCTGGATAACAGGAATCCTTAACATAAATTCAGAGAACTTTAAAACACAGAACCTTCTAGGTGAGACAAGTACAAACTGTCAAAAGAGTTAAGTTTTTCAAATCCCAAATTTGGTTTGGGATGACAGAAGAGGGAGAGCTTTTGAGTCTATCTTCAGATAAAATTTGCAAAGGGCTTAATATTTATCACATAAATTTAAACACTTTTATCTTAATAGAATGCAAAGTGCAACAGAGGTTGTAGCAGGTATGTTTACACAGGCACCTCTTCGTCTGTCACAGGGACAGAAAGCAACAATTATTGGAAAGGATTTGAAAGAACAGACAGTTAGAAAACAGAGTAAGGAAAATGGTATCAAATTGAAACTGCATGGACAATTTAGGCTTAAAGAATGTAATTACAGAAACTAAATTATGGGAAATTCTCCTTCTGAGAAAAACAGGGCATGGTCTTTAGTCTGACAAGTGGCCAAACACATTTCTCAGTCTGCTCAAAAAACTCCTTGTAGCACCTGTGTCAAATAGCACTGAAGCAATCCACAGGGAACTGGAATCCAGTCTGTAAATCACAGCACACCTGAGCACAGCTCCCAACACTGACACCATATGAGATGGTTCCTTTTGTTTCTTTGATCAAGAGTCAAGACTTTTATTGTAGATCCAGCAGTGTAGTGAGATAAGCCTGTGACTTTAGTCAGGATGGTTAAAAGCAACTAATTTTTCAGAAGAGCTCACTACTGGCAGCTACTGCTTTTTCAATTGACAATAAGATCCTTAGTCCCTTTGATTTCAGCTGCACAATGAATCTAAGAACATATACATATATATATATATATAGTGGAAATGTATTCTAAAAATACAATTAATAAATGTGTGAAGGTTGAGTAGCACTCACCTGTTGAGTAATGCTATCCACTAAAACTCTCGAACTTCTTCCTATTTAAATAATGAGATACTCCCTGGGTTTGTAGGGCTGCACTACCACAAGTTACACATCAGCCAGAAGCCTTGATGGCTTAAGTTCAGTATCACTAGTACCAGCCATTCCCAGCACAGACTCTGACATTCCCATCGCAGTCAGCCTCACCCAGGGTGATCTCTGACACTGCCCTGGGGTTCCCTCACCCGTCTGCTGTACCCCATCTTCTCATGGACCTTCTGACCAGGCTGGGGGAGAAAGTGCTGCAGCATCTCTGCAGGGCATGAACCTTCTGCCTGGTGCAAGTGTTTCAGTTCTGGGAAATGAGAGGGCTGAAGGCAGCAGAAGCTTTTCTTACAGTTATTTTTGGCAGAGAAATGATTGGTGAAAGACTTGAGAGCATCTTCTGTTTTCAGAGAAGAAGGAGAAGCACTCCTTGCTTGGAGAACTTGAGGAAATTTTCTACCTTCCTCCTCTCCCCAAAAATCTCCCTGTTCTCATCATTGAGTGAACTGGAGACAGCTCACCAGCTCTGTTTTTTCTTCTCCAAAAATAGTAGCTTCGGGTACTCAGAAAAACTCTCAGATATAAAGCTGGATGCTATTAAAATGTTGATTATTTTTCAACAACTGTATTGCACGAAAAGATTCTGAGCTCGGTTTTCTCCCATCTGTAAGTCTAATGCTGCTGTTCCTATGCAAGCAAAGCCCTCCATTCAAAATCAGTCATGTTCTCTACTTTTTCTGTTTTATTATGATCAAAATGCATATTTATACCATTACATAAAACTCATAGAATATGTAAAAGCACATAACCACAACTGCAGTAAAAATGGACCAGAAAAGACTTCAATGATATTAAACTACCAAGTGGTTTAGCTTTTTTCCAGAAAAGAAGTCTCACAATGAGTTTTCTTTGTCCCTTAAATGAGACAATTTTAACATAGTAGTTTGCTGTGCTTTCAGTTTGTGTGTAAACGATGCAACAAAGCATACAATTATTTTTTTCTCACAGAGTATAGTGGAAAGCCTGAAAGAAATTTCCTTAAATTTGATGCTTACCTCTTTCTCCAAAAGAATATTTACCTTTAAAATATTTTTTTTCAAATAAGGAGTTATATTATTGGAAGCAAGGGTTTTAGCATGCACTAAAATGTCATCTAAAGTTGCCAAATAAATACTTACATGCTGCTGATGACTGTTTGTTTAGGAAAAGGAGATTTAGCTGCTCACATGTTCATTAGCACACACAGAGAAATGGATGAAAAATTCTTTTGGTACTTAAAACTGATGCCATGGCCACTGCTTACAAGTATTTCTAATATACAGTGGGTAAAAAGTGAATAATGACCAGATTAAGATATTAAAGGAAAGCAATGATTGAACTTTTTTTTTTTCTTTGAAAGAAATGAAGCAACCAACAAAAATGCCCCTTCTTTTTTTCCTGGTTACTCTGTAAACCTAAAATGCTTGAAGCAGACTGCCTGTTATTTTAGCAAATATGGTGATTTCTGAGCATGCCTGTGCTTTTACATATTTGAGTTTTGCAATGATTCAGGCATTATTGCTCTGTAATAGGTGTGGCTGCCTTTGAAATGTAAGCTCACAGCTTCTGTAGTCAGTGAACCATTGCTGATAGGGCTGACTAGTCAGAGGCAAAACTGGCTAGTTATGAAACTACTATAGTATATTCTTTATCTCATACACATTTAAAGGATTTACCTATCTATCCCACTGCAGACCTACTCATTGAGTAGGAGCCAACAGCATATGATTGTGTTAATTAATCTGCTATTGTGAGTAAAGGAACAGCTGCAGTGGTCTCGTGGATACGTTGTCAAAGGAAAACAATGTAATGTTAAGCTTCTGACTGCATATTCTGTTACAAAGGAGGTTTACGAGAAGTTAAATTCATAAATCACAGATCATTTTTATAATAATAATAAATATCATCTGACCTTTAAAGGAAAGGTTTTAGCATTCTTAATTTCAGTTTGAAATATGTTCTGAAATACGATACTTAAGCTTTAACCCAATTCTTTGTTTTGAAAACAAACATTCCCCAGAAATGATAGGAAATGGTAGTAGCTATAGAAATGACCTCTGACTGTACTAGATACATGCCATTGTAGTTTTAACAAAGATCAGAGCCCAAAATATCAAGTTAAAAGAAGAAATTGTTGGCTTCCATCCAATACCTCTTCTAATAAAAACACAATTTCCAATATTATACAGAAATGCAGAATGAAAGGAACATTCATTACAGGGAAAACACTTATTATTTACATAGGATTTTATCTTTTTTTTTTATATGGAAAAGGGTACAAAAAAGACTTTTTTCTAAGTAAAATAACATAATCACTTTTGTGATTCAAATCTACCCCCTACCAAATCCTTTTGGACAGTATATACATCAATCCTTTCATAAACACCCAAGTGGTGACTGACCCAAAAGAGAGACCAAACAGAATTTTTTTTATGGCTGGCACTTAGAACATAACCATAGAAAATTATGTTAGAAATTCAAGTAGGAAAAGTTTCACAATTCAAAACCACCTCAATTAAATAGGAACCTTGTGCCATGGCCAACAGATTTTGTGAAAACACCTTGAGATCCTTTTAATTCAGAAGTGAATTGTTTTTTGAATGAACAGAGAAACATCTGATACAACCCTTATTTTAAATAACAGGGACCAGATTCTCACTGGGTACAATCAGCAGAGCTCCACTGGCATTCACGTGCTTATACCACTTTACACCAGCACAAGATCTGGTCCAAAAAGTACTATCTGTCAAGTAAACATGTCAAATTATAGAATTCTTGCTTTGTTTTGTTTATTTCTTTTGACAGCTGTAGTTGGCTTTATTGGCATATATGCTTTTGATTAAATTAGCTGCTATTTTATTTCTCTTAAATCTTTCATGCCTGACATCTTTTTCTTTTCTCCTTGTTTCAAAAAATCTGTTAAATCTGTGAAAACTGAGACCCAGTCCAGACCTCTGGTACACTGGAATGACTGATGATTTCAGAGGAACTGTGCCAATTGAAGTCTCTACAATGTCCTGGCAACAAAAGAGATGTTTCACTTCGACTGGAGTGGAACATATAAGAAAGTCTGAAGTAGCTTTATTCACAAGTTTGGATGTGATTTAAAACAAAGAAAGAGAAGGGAACATAATTTTAGATACGAATCACCAGCGTACAGCTTGGTAACCCAGCAGTAACTGTATGGCACCAAACAACAGATTTCAGTCCAACAGCAGCCTCCAAGGAAAGAGAGTAGTGCCAGAAATTAGGACCCCAGTGTTTCAAACACACCAAAGAGATATCATCCAAATTAAAGAGTTGTTCGCAATAAGAATCATTTCATGGCTCGCAAAATGCAATATGACCTGTGGATACCCAAATAAATTAACAAACCTAATAAAATCAGTGGATGTTCTTTGCATTTAGAGAATGTTGTTCTCCAAAGTAAATTGTGGTATTTGTCCATCCTGTATCCTCCAGAAATTATATGCGAGTTTTTAGAACTGCCACTATTATCTGGGCTCATACAAACTGTTATTTAACAGATCTGACTACGCTTTCTTAAAATATGAGCGCACACCTACTTCCTGAAATACACACACACTACTCACCTCAGCTGTGGAGAATTGCCAATAGCTTGCACAAGATCATTAAAACAACACTTTGTGGCTTCAATTAGGCTCTGTGAATTCACCAGAACCATTAGTAATTGGGTCGATGTCTTGAGGTTGATTGGGTTGGGTCTTCATGGATATTTAGTATTGTGTTTCTTTTCTCAAGTCAGAATTCTCAAATAGAACAATTTATTGGACTTTTTAAAGCCTGATTAAAACACTGCTATCAGCTGAGACTTGGTTTGATGTTACCCACTATTTTCATTTGACAAAATATGCCATAATTTTGGAGAAAATCATATATATATTTAAACAGGAAATTACAGCTTTGATTACAGCACTGTTCCTTTCAGGCTAAGAAGAGAAGAATGCATGGAGAGAAGCAAATTCCCTAAGTTTCCATAATGGAAATCTAAAATGTTCCCCGCAAATAATTGCAATGAAGAGGTACATTGGAATAAATATTAAATTCAGTCATGCTTATGACTGGAAGGCCACCCATGCAGCCTCAAAATCAGATATAATAACGTTTTTTCCTGATGCTCTCTTTCCTTAGAGATTAAATGAATCTATTCTGCCAATTAACAACTGATTTTTATCTTGTAACCAGCTTCTCCTGGATGTTAAAACAAGTTCATCAAATTGATGCATATTCCTCTGCAACCAGTCAGCAGGTGGTAGTGAACCTGTATGAGGTGAGAGAGGATTTTATGATCCCTTGGGTGGCCAGAAAAGCAAGTGAACTGGGGGTGCTATTAGGGAATAGCACTTGAACTGCCCATTTGGCTGTTAACCACTGTTAAAGGTCTCTCCAAAACACAGAACATCCTAAATGGAAATAAACTTGTCACCAACAACTGAGACATCCACTCTTTAATTAATGGAAGTGTGAAGGGTGTTGTAGCAATGTGGAGATTGCTTATGGTTATACATCAGTCAACATATCAAATTAGAACTATCCCAGGAGATTCCATCAATTGTCCGAGTTGAACAACTAGTACTGCTTTAGCCATCAGAGTTTAGCAGCCATACTTATTAAAGCTGCCTGCTTAAAAAACTCACACTAATTTCTATTGTAATTGCATCTATTTCAACAGACTGGACATTTGCCATTGTGTGACAGAAAAAGAATGGTCTCAGCCAGTTCAAGAAGAATAATGCAAATACAGAGTTATCAAACTACTTGATAGCTGATACAATAGTACTTTTACTTTGGACCTACCCATGATGAATACTGACTGCAGAAAGATCTGCAGTTTTCTAAAAAAAGAACTACAGAATCCAACTACAGAAACTCAATATAGGCTAGAGTATAAATCACTAGACTGAAACTCAGGAGATGCTCCACTGGCTCTTCCACTGGAATACTGAATGACCTCAGGCAAATTCTTTCGCCTTTCTTGCCTAAGTTTTGCAGACTATGGAATGGAATTAGCAATATTTTACTTCTGCTCAAATTGTTTTGAGATTTATCAATTAAAAAAATATTGTAAAAGCTAGCTGTTTATGTATTAGATATGTAGAAGCTGACCAAATGATGCTAGTTAAGTCTTTTTAGTTGAAATAATGTGTTACTATAATCAGATTTGTCTATCTTCGAATAAAACACAGATCCCTATAGAAAACTTCTACAGAAAGGCAAAATGGACTCTAAAACCAAGGCAGCATAAGGAATGGACACCATCTACAAAGAACCATGCATGCAGAGAAATCTTTAAAGCTTGTGAGCACATACTACCCCAGTGAGTCAGACAAACCTTCCTGAGACATTGTCTTCTAAAAGCAGAGACAGCAAAGTTCTTTGCATGCTCTGCTGGTAGAATAAAGAGGAATCCACTTCTAATGGCTGACTTCATACAGATATTCTGGTAATTGCTCAAATACAGGTATTTGAGCATTTAACTAAATTTGTTAAGACTTACTGTACCCACTGTACTTAGTTTACACAGTCCTTATTCATAAGACCTGATCACAACCTTAGCTAAAACTTGCTTCAAGAGCAACTACAAGGAAAGTCTTCCTGCCAAAGGCCCTCTCAGCAAAAGGACACCTGATTAACTTCGTGGTAGATGTGGCTTTTGCCAGTGTACAAGGGACAAAAGTATTTTTAAAAGAAAATCAGGAAGATTTGTGAATCAACACAGCAGGAAAAAGAACATTAGCACAGATAAGAATATGCAGTTTAATCACTACACAGATACAGAGAGGTAAATAAAAGTATATAATAAAATTAAAGAACAAAGATCTTCACAATTATCATCTTTCCAAAGCCCACTCCCGACCAAATGACACTGTAGGAATAGCTAGTAGTAATGCTACACAATATTTCACCTAGGAGAAGACAAACATTACCACCCAGGAGCTGCTGGTAGATATAAGAATGTCTTAACTTGATGCACTGTGTCTGCTGGGGTAACAAATAAAGACGACAAATTTGGTGGCTTTCAATCTGAAATTTCTCCTTAGTACTAAAATAAATAAATAAATAATCAAAAGAAGACAGCAGTAAGAAAAATACTGATGGGTTTAGACTGTTCAGCTCCCATCCCAAATGAAGATGACAGCTGGGGACTACTGGCAGAACCACGAGAGAATGAGGATTTCCTATCCACAAGCCACTCCACATCCCAGCCCCAGAACAAAACTGATCAGGACATTAGGAAGTTCTTGTCATTAGGCAGTCACCTGGAAACAGATACTGAACAGAGCTCTTCAGCCATTGGAAACACTGGCTGATTGCTGGATATCACTTAGCACTACAAAGTAAATAGCAGAAGAACTAAAACAAATCTCCTAAGGGAAAGGTAAAAAGACAGAAGGAGCATAAACAGTGCTTCCTTTTGAGACTGCAAACAATGAGTGACAGCACGACAGACACCAGGCAGAATGCAGTTTCATTCCTGACAATACAGAATTAAAAAAAATCTTAATGTTTTTAACAGTTTTCACTTAACTCTGGAGATGGAAGTCATCAGAGAAATTGTATTAAATGTGCCATGCATGATCAAGACTTAGCATCTCATAAAGAAACAGATTTAGGGGTTTAATGTTAACCAAAGCCTAAAATCTGTAAACCCTGGTAACCTCCCTTAACCAGGTAAACTGTGACAAACCTGTAAAAGGCTTGTGATATAAAGCCAATATAGATGAGAACAAAGCTTGAACTATTCAGTATCTGAGATCCAAAAGAAAAGGAAGGCTATGAAGATTTGCTGGAAAACCAAAACACGTAGAGTAATACTTTTTAAATCTAATTGCCTAAGCCAGTAGTTTCAGAATGCTATTGGTACAGATGACCAAAATATCTCAAGAACTTTAAAGAGTTGTGAGGCAGAAGAAATTCAATAAAACCCATTGTCATGAGGTGCTAGGGGAAGAGAAACAAAAGCTGCTGCCTTGTCTGTTTTGTGACTTCCTTGAGACAATTCTACTGGCAGATTTTACACCCAAGTACTAACACAGATTACGAGACATCTCGTGTTTCCCCCCTCAGTGCAGGGGACTCCAGGGGGAGCAGCCTGCAGTACAGAAGGCTTAGGACTGCTTGTCTCCTCTGTTCCAGAATAGCAGATTGCTAGAAACCTTCAGTATCCTTAAATATAAATGCATTCTAGTGAAAAATGAAAGAGGTGGCATGCCAGAGCCAAATCCAAAAGGGCTGAGCTTCTTAGATTGTGATTTTGGGCAGGCTGTAGTGAAGAAACCACTGTGCACATAGATATCTCCTGAATATGCCACGCACTATAAGGGAAGTGGGACACACCAGATAAATGATTTGGTAGCTTTTCACCAAGTTGGAGGGGGCTGTCATTTTGGCTGTAGCTGTCTTTTGTAGCTTAAGTTTAGGGTTACTGTATTCCAAAAGCCAACAAAATATGTAAGGGCAGCCCTCAATTATATCCACTTACAGGGAAAAGCCATCCAGGACACTGCTGCCCAACCACTGCAGCATAACTAAGCTCAGAAATGTCAGAAATTCTGGGTATCTGCTCCAACAAAGCACATGTTGGGTTGGACTCCCATAGCCAAGGCTTCCATTTTTATATGGTGCAGCCAGTATCAGGAAAAGCAAGTATTTTCCACACAAAAAAAACCAAAACAAAACACCAAACAAAAAACCAAAATCATCAATCAAATCAACAAAACAAATCTAGCCCAAAAATAAACAAACAAATAAACCAAATTATAAACCCCATTAAGACATGGTGTTTTATATTCACTCAGCTCACTGTTTTTCTGAGTATTTTCACCATTGTGTCATTAAATCCTGTCATAATACCACTTTATTTAAGGTATTCTCTTCATATGCATTAGAACACTCACTCCCTAGAGCTGTTATTCCTGGTAAAACAAGAAATAGGGGGAAATTATTTTTTCCAGCTCTTTATTCCCTTGCTTAGTCACTAAGAGAAAAAACAAACCACATCAAAATTAACAAGGTTAGAAGACAGAGAGGCAGATGAAGGCATGCACAGATCTAGAACCTCCAGACACATAAATGCACACTTTAGATGAGTAGAGAAAAGATCATGTTGAAATAAATATGGCTTTTTCCAGTCTATATCTATTAGTACAGAACAGTCTTTCTGTGTATGGCATTGTCTTGGTCAAATACTTCGAAAAAGCATTTACAAAATTCTCTCAACTTCATAGTAATGTTATCAGAGAATGTATCTATTCTATTTTCTTTTTAAAATCTATTTCTAAAGCAAAATAATTCTTACTGAACTGTGGAAGAAAAAGATCCAAAAGGAATTTTAATTCAATAAATTACAACAATATTATTTAACTTTTTTTTTTTTTATATTGGCAAGTAAAGGAAAGAATATGCCTGTTCTTAATTTCACTTGGTGCCATGATAAAGTAGAAGCACTGCAGAGTGGTAATCGCAAGAGTAATTTTAACTGCACACTATAATATGCTGGAAGTGACTTACAATGGCATCATTATGCAAAGTCTATTATATTTGTCAAAGCCTTTTAAGTAACAGCAATGGAAACAGTGAGAAGAATAGCAAGATGGGCCATCAGATGAAGAAGGAATCTTATGCTATGGAAAAATATTTGCACACCTCTTTTTGAATCCTCTCATGATAGTTTTAATGTTAGGGCTTCTGCAGGGAAACAAACACTTGTACTGATTATATGGGTCAAGACTTGTTTTTTAGGAGATCACACCCCACTATATGAAATTACAAATTTGTAAGACTGTGCAGAACCACTTAAGCAGCTATTCTTAGAAAAAAAGATTCTTATCTGATCAAACATTTCTTGGTACTTTATGAAGTACAAGTCAAAGGACATTAAGAATCACAGAAGAGAGACTGTTTAAAATACAGGACACCTAACCACTCATCTGGATTATACTATCCAGAATCACTACCCAAATGGAAAAAGCATGTCCATTTTTAAAGTAGCATTAGTACACAGTGATTTTTTATGGCATCAGCTAGAAAAATTATTCTGGTTTACCAATCACAATACTTTCTATCCCAGCCTATTATTTCTGCAAACCAGTAGCTCAAAACCACATATCCAACTGTTTAGAACTTGTGAAGAAATGTCTTAAATGGATGGCATCTTAGTATCTCTTACCAGTATTTAATGTAAAAAAAATTACACAAAACATAAAGTAGTCTGATCAATTAAGCAGGAAATTGGGGATGAGAGAGTCCTTCGAGATCTGTGCATTAAAGACACTTGGAAGAACTTGTATTATTATTCTGGAAAGGATTTTAAAGTATTACAAGAAGACAAAATAAACCATATTATTAAATCCTCTGAAATACAACAGGTTTCAGAGGAAGAAAAGCATTGTAGGAATATTGCAAGAAGCAGCATGAGAAGGGTTACAGTCCCTCTCAGTTTTTAAAGCCATGCATCCAATCATGGATACACAGGTGTGCACCTTCCTTTCACATTTTGTAATAACGTTAAGTCCCCCTAACAGTATGTTTAAAGTCAGTATGTCCATACTGAAAGGAGTTCCAACCATATACATACAAGAAATGACAGAGGAGGCTTTAAAAGATGGACCTGCTAAATTTTCAGTCGAGCCAACCCTCAAAATTCATTTTCCATTGCAATTTACAGAATGGAGACTCACAAAACTCATAGATATGTTAGTCCCTCACTTCTCCTTTAGCATTTACATGCATTTCAAAAAGTGTGGTTTTTTTAGACAAAAATCTTTTTCTTTACATTTAACTCTATGTTTCTTGTTCAATTTAAAAACAGCAGCAAAATTAAACATTTTCTTACTGAAAAAACTACTGACTGCAAGCATTGTAAACATCAGCAGCTACTAAAGACATCTAGATTTCATGTCCCAGTTGTGTGATCCAGAATCCTAATTTGTCTAATAGACAATATAAGCAAAGCAAAACTGCACTGCAAAAATGTGAAATACCAATTGAACTGCTTTTTCTTAACTTACCTTTTATGGCCCAAAGCAGGGCCTGAGATCTGCACTCCATGCTCCCACCACCTTTTGGGTATAGCAAAATCCAGTCATGGAAACTCTACTTAGACAGAATCAATTCTTTCCATACTTAATATAAAATAATGTGAACTAAATATATCTGATATTCTTTTCCATTAGATCCAGTACTCCTGAAAAGCTATGGCAGAATTTGCATTCAAGATGCTGACCAATAATGAGCTTTTTAACTTACTGTGGCAAATAAAACTTTGTGCCATATGGCTGATTAGAGATATTCTCTCTCTTTTTCTTCTCCTCTAAACAGCTGGGTGAATAACAACAAGCAAAAGACAGTCAGCAGCTGCACACTGTTATCATTACTTTGATACTGCTTGAAGGAATCTAAGGCTTCCACAGGTATGCACCTGAGATTAGAGGCAAAGAATTTTCCTCTCTAAATATGAGAGGAAACAGCTATGGGAGTTATAATTATGTTTTACAGGTGTCATCAGAACAATGCTTCCAAATTTTACCCAGAACAAACATACCCTCTTTCCATTTTGTGATCGAATTTTTCAAAGACCTTCAGGGAAAAGATATTACTGTACAAAGGCAACAACAGTGAGTAAATAAGTATAAAGGCAAACACTTCTATTGCAGACTTCCCAACTTTATCTATTTCACCCATGCAACTTTAGTAGTGATCCAACAGGATCTGCAAACAGAGCATTAACTGTTCAAGCCCTGTGTTTGATTACTGTGTACCAGGGATGCCCAGGCTGGAATGGCACAAGTTGGCAATGGGAGGAAAATTAATGAGCCACATGCCTCTGGCTCCTCATGAGTCAGAAGGTATTTGGAAATGATAATGGCTGAAGGAACTTCACCTGATATTACCTTCTTTGCACCCAAAGTTTTGTGGCCACAGGAATGCCTGAGCGGAGTGTCAGTTGCAGCTGGGCTGAGTGGGAAGAGGGAATTTGGAACAGGCAGAACATGCTGCAAAAGCAAGTTACATTGTGGACACCTCTCTGGCCACACAGCTCTTGCCTCGCTTCTACCATCCCATCTGAAAGGGAATGTAATTGATAGCTCTGAAGGCTAACATATTTTAAGTCTTTCATTGCTGTTTTATTATAAAAAAAAAAAAAAACAAACAAAAAAAAACAACAACAAAAAAAAAAAAAAACTAAACTAAACCACAAACCGCTGTGATAATAAAGATGTTTATGAGACAACTGCAGCTGTGTTACCTCCTCTCCCTAAGGTAAGTGACCCCACCTGTGGAAGGAAAGAAGGCAAAATCTGTTTTCAGCTTTCTCCTTTAGAGAGCTAGAGACTGCATTTGGGTTTGGAGTTTGGAGACTATCAGGATAAATTCTCAACTTCTTTGGATGGTGATTCTTCCTTCTCAACTTCTTTGGATGGTGATAAGTGCATGGGAGGAATATTTCACAGAACAGCACAATTAAAGAGAACAATACAGTATCTATAAGAAAAGAGTTTTTTTTCTAGGATATGTTTATATTTAAAAAGACATTAGGATGATTCTCATCCAGTCATCATACTAAAAGTCACCACTAGAGCTTCGCACTCAGTCACAGAGTTGAGAATTTTGAGAGTTCATAATAAAAGATGTGAAAAGCAGCACAAATCAAAGGAATAGTTGTACAATTTTCACAAGCTACTATATTGTCTCATGTAACTCATGAATAGGAAAAATAAAACCCATTGGGTATATAAGGTTTCCAGCTAATCAGGGAATGACAATTACAGTGCAGCACTAATTGTGGTCTTTGTGAATATTGAAGGCCTTTTTCTATGCACATAGATACATTTTCAGGACAGAAACCACCCTTTTATTGTTGGAAAGCACCTAGAAATCTCTGGACACTACTCTACCAGCAGCTGTGTTATTTTTCTTTAAGTTTAAATTATTGCACATGGCTATCGTTGCTAGGTAGGACTTGGCTTCCAGCTTTGTAACACTGATGGCTGAAGTCTAGGCTGAACTAAGAAACAGGCAAAAATTCAGAGGTGAAAATTACCTCTGTGGGGGTGGTTTGTATTTGTTAATGCCTTTTAAAAATTGTCTTGGATATTTGCTTGAGCAAGGTATTGCCAGTCTCTGCTCTCCAGGCATCCTAGCACTTGTACTCTTGTTGCTTTCAAGTTCAGTGTCACCAAGATACTTTCAGGCAACAGATCATCTAATAAAGAACAATATGATGTCAGTGTGTAATGACTTCTTGAGAAAAAGAGTGATGTTATTCAGCAATACAAAGAGACAGTCTCACTTTCTTCTCAGATAAACAACTTGGTAATGAAAGATTTTTTTAGAGGTATAGAACAACTGAAGGAAATTTAAAGGGGCATAGCAACTTGTATGTTAAGAAGCCCAAGCACCCACATTTTAAATATTAATAACAGACAGAGCCACTGATTCCATTTCTATTGACAGGAAATTAAAAAATAAACACATAAAAATTCAGACGAGGATTAAAAAAAACATTTTCCAGTGACAGACGCTGAAGAAAGGAGTGTTTCTCAAAACACAACATTTGCAGAAAAGCAGTAAAATTTATCACTATGCTCATATTTCTACTAAACTCACAGTTGATGTAACTGATTACAATATAGTAGATGGCACTGGTACCTTGTGCAGGATTAGAAGTTTAAAACTACAAATGCTACAAGAATGTACCTTAATAGGCACACAATGCACAGCAGTCAAGCAGTGTCAGGAAGGCTTGAAGTGTACCTGTCTTACATTTCTTTCTTTTCTTTAAGTCCTCTACACTGTCCGACACTGCTAAACATCTGTACTGTAAATGCAAGTCAGGTCCAAATCCCCGAATATCTTTACATTTTTTAATTCACTAATGCTACCAGCACTCTGCATGTAGCAAAAAGATGGTCATTACAGAAAGATATCATGAACCATTTTTAAATAGAACATTTACATTTACCACAATCTTATTGCTAGTCTTGGTTTTATTCTTTAATAGTGCTAAATAGTCACTCGGGAAAGCAAGTTCTGTACAAACAGTACACACACAAGCTTAATTCTTCTGCAACTTCAGACAGGAGTGCAAAAGGCAAGCTGGAGTCCAAAGGCAAGGATGTAGAGCTCTGATAAATCCGATGCAAAGCCTAATCTGTCTTTTTTCTGTACAGTCTGTGGAATACTGGAAAGGGAAGCAAACACACCAGCAAACATTGCACATTACTTGTCTCAGGGGAAGTTCTGAATTTTTGATCACTCAGTCACAGATAACCAAAGGAAGAACCTTGCAAACCGAAAAATTTCAGGGCAGGTCATCTATTTCTCCATCTCTCTCCCTTCATATAAGCTGCATTCCAGCTTCTCAGCAGGCTATGTTATAAATGGTAAGAGTCTAAGAAACTAGTAGGGGCAATATTTATGTCACTGAAAACTATTTCTAATGTTACTTCTGTGCACGCTTTGTTTTAGTATGCAATGGAGTGGATGGACAGCTTTTGTGGTTTCCTCTCACTCCAAAGTGCACTGCCTCTTTCCTAGTGCACAATCTTGCAAGTTTTTTAGAGAAGTGACATTCTTGCTGTTGGCACTGTCACAGGCAGACAAACCCAGTTAGCTCAGTGATAACTGCCTACTGAGTTTGATCATTGGTGTGAGACAGGGTTGCACTGACAAAGCACCAACCACAAACCTAGAAGACTCTTAGTTCACACTCTTGCCCTTCTAATTTATACTTCAAAAGATGATATTAACTGGTATTAGAAGAGAAAAATATTCTATTTTAAATTCATAATTTTAATAACCAATTAAGAAATAATAGCAGAAAATAAAATAAAAAAATTAACTATAAAGTTAGCTGGCAAAAATAAAACATATAAAACACCTACATAATAACCCTTTCATGCTCAGAAGCTGTGGTTAAATGATCAGAATTGTACAGTGTTACTTTAAGATCATGAAGAGTTGATGAGGCTGGTTGAGAAAAGCATGAACAGGGCCTCCTGCTTATTGTGCACCTGGCTCAAGCAGTTTCAGAGGTCTCATGGCCCAGTGCTGTTCCAGTGAGGCACAGGAGAACATCAAGCCTCTGTACCAGCCAAAAGCCACACTCCCTTCACTGTGAAAAAGAACACTTGTTATAAATCTGTTTCATTAAGGAGATAAGGGTGTGCACAAAGATCCTCTGATGAAGGTCAGAGAGCCTTTGCTGCTGCCTCAGTACGTGGAGGAGGAGGGCCAAAGTGTTTGTTCTACCTCTTTTTCAATTATAAATTCTGACAGAGTAACAGAGACTCTCATTAAGCTCCATTAACATATTGACTTACACATCCCTCAGGATTCAAATGAAGGAGAACATGGGACATGCAACGCATGTATGACCAAAGTCACCAAACCCTGTCCATAACATGCAATTGTTCCATCCCCTTGGGACAGACCAAAATTTATAATACAAAAGGGAGGCTTCAGGGTACAAAAGGCTGGAGGAAGAAAACACCTCTGGAGGAGGAAAACATCTCTGCCTGCTCAGGACCAGCCAGCGGACTGTCTCTCCCCCTCTCCTGAAGGGACGCCTTTAGGTGAGCTTTGCGTCTCCAACTGCGTTGGAGTTCACTCGGGAATATTCTATTTATATAGATATATATAGGTATATTTATGGCTATGAGAGTCTTACTGTGTGCTTTCTGCCATGACGCACATCAGCACTCTGTAGCCAGTGCATTTGCCACTGGCAGTTGGGAACCTGCTTTCCTGTTGTTGCAATAAACCTTCAATAAGCATTTGTGAACCTGGATCAGGCACAATCCTTATTGAACAAGACCAGACTCATGGTACTGGATTGATAACTGCACTATCAGCACTCCTGTACTCCTGCAAGCTCTTTTGAACTCAAACAGAGCTCGAGGGTTAAACTGGCTGAAATGAAGCCCAGCCGCACCCAGCCCCTCTGATCTCTGAGGACTGCCTGGGACACAAGGGGGTTTATTTTCTGCTAAATACCCTTAATGCAACAACAGCTCACTCATCCTTCCACAGTACAAATGTCAATTGATATTCATATTATCCCTCAGAAAATAGTCCAACTGTCCCACAATTTTTTATTTTTTTTTTTTCATAGAGGAGTCAGATTACAAGGATACTCATTTTCTGGTAGTATTTTAAGAGCAAAAACATTATTCCTTCAAGGTATAAGTACAGTTACAACCTATTTCCTTTAATCCTTTTTCTTTGGTATGATTCCACATCTGAAGCTGACAACCAACATTATGCAGCTGATTAAATCTAGTTAAAGATACAAGTAAGGAAGCCACTTTCTCTACTTAATATATAGAAATTACATAAATTAATCAGCTCAAATGTGGGTTGTCTTTTTTTTTTTCATTTTCGTATGAAATGTACAGAATTATTTTAAATTGATCTGATAAGTTTCATTTTGTTTTTATTATATTACCTATCCATCAATGACTGTTTTGAAAATTACTGAATGGAACCCAGTGCCTGAAATGATCACTATTAAAGAGTCTGCCCTATTTATTTATTTTTTTTTTAATCTGACCTTTTGTATCTTTATTCTCAATACAGTAATCTTAATTTTCTTTTTGGTTTGTCTCCTATGGACTTTTCTGCGAACACAGCAACAATGAAAACAGAGAGTTTTGAAACACTACCTTCTGTACTTGCCAAAATTTACTTTACACTTTAAGAAAGTCCTGCTACTTAATGTCTGGTATTTTCTTTGGCTACAGAATCCTTTGAAATTCTGACTAGAGCTGTGAAAACCCAGATGATGAACAAGCACAGTAGTGCAGTGTATTGAGGATTTAACTTCAAAAAACTTCCCAAGTTTCCTAGGCTCACTAGCCTCATCAAGCTAAATTCAAGTCAGCAGTGCTGTTCAAATACAAGTCAGGAAGTAACAAAAATGTTTATTCAATCAGAATTCTTCCAATAGAAAGCATAGGAGCTTAATGCCAGTCAAGGGCAGAAAATGACTAAAAGCCCAGTAAGACAACATCACTGGATCACACACTCGCACTCACCTACCTTCTAACTGAGGTACCTGGACATCCTTTGTTCACAGTAAAAAATGTACTTTACAAACACTGTAAATTCCATGTTTTACACTGTAAAAAATTTCAATTCAGTTCCGCTCAAGTTTGGCTGATAAAAGATCATTTCATGCACTTTTGGGAAGAAGCAATATGAAACTAGTGCCCTACACACTCCAATTCTCCACAGCTTTGCACAATCATTTATATTTTTGCAAAACACGTGTAAACTGACACAAAGTGCTACCGTTCTGATTTTTCTTTATTTCCCACTGTTAGGAGGAACAGCTTAAAAACAGAAGACTGAGGGGAAGGACTGAAAATCACTCAAGTGACCTTGCAACTGGGAATAACCCTTGATAAACCAGTGTGAACAGCACAGACCAAGTTTAACAGTGCCTGCATCTCCACTTCTGTGCCCCTGCCTGGGTGGTGATTCAGGGATCCCTGATTAGAGAGGTAACAGAAATAAAACTGTTCTTTGTTTTCGAGCCCTGACTTGGTGGTTATCCCAGCTGCCTGCCTGTGCCCACTCCCACATTTGTCACAGTTCTCAGGATCTGGGAACAACCATGTCGTGGCTAGCAAAAAGGTCAAAAAAGCTGAATAAGTTGAAAAAGTTGAAAAAGTCAGGGGCCAGAGAGGCTGTGGTGGTGAATCCCCACATTCCAGGATGGCCCAGCACCGAGCGCTGGACCCCCGTGGCCGCTTTCCTTGCCACAATGGCTAGTCCGGAGACATGGCCCGAAATAGACGACGGCGTGGTGGTGAGCCCCCACAGGGTTGAGATCGCCATGCGCGGGCTGCCCTGGAAAGGGGCATCCAAGTCTTCCCGCAAGCTGGCGGGGAGGCTGGGGTGGCTCCTGGCCACGGGGCTGAGGGCTCTGGACCGGGAGGTGATAGCGCTGCAGAGCAAGGTGAGCGAGCTGGAGCTGCTCACCTACGCCCAAGCCCGCGACTGCGAGGCGATAGCGCTGCAGAGCAAAGTGAGGGAGCTGGAGTTGCTGACCTACACCAGAGCTCTGGAATGTGAGGTCACCGCGCTGCTGGGGAAAGTGAGAGAGCTGGAAAGGGAAGTTGTGACTTTACGGGCTGCAAAGATGATTGCACACAAAGTAACCACCACTCAAGCAGAGCAGTGCTATGAGCAGCAATGCACTATACAGCAGCTGCTGTCACCCAAGCATAAATATGTGGAAAATAAGGTGTTGATCTCCCAAGTTCGTGCTCCAGCTATGATATCTTCACGGGATCCTAAGGAATGGGATGGAAATCTTTGGGGTGAGTACTCAGACTTTGAGATTGAGATTTAGCCAGATTTAGCAGATGGTGGGGTGGCATAGATCACACATATTTACACTCTGAAAGAGTTCCAATTATGCACTCCTAGACAAGGAAATCCTTTTAAATTAGAAATAATAATTCTAGATTATATAGTCTCATGGGGATTGTGGCTGATGACTGGACCAAACAGCAAAAAAAAAAAAAAAAATCTGTAGAATCTTGGTCCCAGTTATTCCAAGGCACTGCCATACATTATACCCTGATGGAAAAATGAATTAAAGATGTAGCTTGGGCACTGCAAGAAGCTGAAAGAATTACAGGCCAAAATAGCATGACTGTACACCTTCAGTACAAAACACAGTGAGGACCAAAAATCTTTAAGATGGTGGCTTTCCCAAAATATTACCCACAGAGGAAATGGAATTGTTTATACCAATGGATTGTGCAAGCTCTTAATCCAGATGTGCTCATTCATATAATAACTTCTGACAATGTGGTATGATTGTCCCTATCTTCTTCCTTTTATTCTATACCCTCTATTAATATATTCTCAAGTGCTTGTACTTCATGTATCTTTGATTACTTCCTGTGCCTTATCTAGGGAGGATGCACTAGAACTATGTTACTGGTGTCACAGACCAAACATCCAGTCAAAGTTCCATCTGAAATAGCACAAGCCACACCTCTCCAACCTGTGTGGCCCATTACCCAATCTCCAGTTACCAGACCTGGAGTAACATTAGCTGAAGGAGCTGGAGCAACCACATGTGTATCACTGGACAGAGATGACACTCCTGTTTTCATCCACAGGCTGGCTTGTTGTGCTTTTTAGGCTTGTAGTGTAAGCACATATCTTGGATACAATTCTGCAAAATCAATATGTAAATACTTTTGTGTGGTTGTTTTTTACTGTAACTAACTTGTCATTATTCTTTCTGGGAAGTGTCTGTAGAGCAGGTGGCGCGTGCCCTCGTGTGAGGTTTAACTTGGATATCCAATGCAGCTATTCCCTTATATTTGGGAATAACTGATGCACACTGTGGAACCTTGCAACACTGGTTACTGGTGAACTACATCCCCCTTCAACATCATGGACTCTGTTCTGAGTTTGAAGGCTTGTTCTGCTTTGACCTGGCTGCAGAACCGCTTGGCGTGGGGGATCTCATTCTGTATCTCAAGGACAACAAATCACAACCTACTGGTGGTGCCTGACAGGAGGGGTGGGACACTTGACTCAGAGCATTATAGGCTTATTTGTTTATTCCTTTTCCCCTATGCTTAAGTGCCTCTGTAAATCCCCATCCCACATCTCCAGCCATAGCAGCAGCAGTCTCTTGAGCAAGGGGGTGGAAATTTGGGAGGAATGGGTTAAAAAGCGGAAGATTGGCGAGGAGGACTGTAAATGGCTCAAGTGACCTTGCACCTGGGAATAACCCTTGATAAGCCAGTATGAGCAGCAGCAGCCAGTGATCCCCTGGCATGGACTGATTTTAACAGTGCCTGTGTCTCCTCTGGCATGCCTCTGCTTTGGGGAGTCCCCGGTTAGCAAGGTAGCAGAAATAAATTTACTCTTTGCATTCTGTCTCTGAGTCTGTGGTTGTCCTGGCTGCCTGTGTCAACTCACACCCCCACTCACTGTGCAGAGGTGTCAATGCCAACACACCACACAGGGGAGCAGAGAATTAGGCTCCACAGTCTCTGAAGACACATTAGTACAGGCTCCTGTGAAAGAATAAGCAAGGACACTGAAACCACTGAGGAAAAGAACAATAATGTTTTTCATTGATAATGCTATACATGTTCTTAGTAATGAGTCTCTCAACTCACTCTAAGTAAAGCAATTGGCATGTTCTTTAGATAGAGCAACAGTACAAATACAGCTGTGTATATCTGACACACAAGCGTTTGATTTTGGACTTGCTGAATGTTCAGATAGTTGATGAGATCACTTCACTGTTGCTGCACATAAAAAGCAAGGTATCTGCAGCATGCCTAATTCTGACACTAATCACTCTCCTCAACCAACTGAGAACCTGCATCAGGGTCACTCCTGTGCATCTTTTTTTTGCCTTCAAATATATGTGCAAAAAATTGCTATTCACCACAGGGGAGCTGGGAGGAGAATGCCTGGGAATTGATGGGCATCAATTGTACCCACAGCTGTGAGTTCTTCAGTTCTGGCTGCTGCAAACATACTTTCAGGTCTTTTCACAGTTCTTTCAGTGCAAAAGAAATGGAGCCTATTCCTTGGTGTTATTTCAGCAGCCTCCCTGGCTTCAGTTTCTCTCCCCAAGTTCAGACAACTACTGAACCTGTCACCTATCTGAAAACTGGGAGTAGAACAAGAAAGATAGTGCAATCCTGCCATCAGGCACTCTCTTAAACAGACAAACTTGCTCTGCTGAGTTTTTATATAAAAGGTGGGGCAAATGATGTTTGGTGGGTAAGTAAGTAACATGGATTCCCTTGTACCATAGTATTTTCATACCTTTCCATTGCCTGGATTTCACAGCTACCACTGTGCATCGTCCAAGTCATATGGCCTTGTCCCTTTAGTGCCACTGAAAGTGAGCTTGGTTTTCACTGCAAAGTATCAGTATGTTCAACAATGAGACTTAAAAGAAATTGCCAAGCAGTCAGTAATAGAAAGTGTTCTGTATTTGTCCACTACTCCTGCTTGCCCTTTTCAGTAATGTCCACTTTCATTCCTTACCCCCTTTTCAAACAAAGTTCCCCATAATTATACTATAATTATACCATCAAAAAGTCAGCATTTACACACAGTTACTACTGAGCAGCATCTGAGCAACCACAGTATTATTTCTACACAGAATAGGAAATAACTGTGGTGACACTGATACCATTGAGTGGTAAATGTGGTTCTATGTTGCCTTAGAGTTCTTCACTGTAATGGCACCATACCTGTTTTAAGTTATTTTCAGTGACAGAATAACAAGTAATATATTAATCATAGTAGATATCTACTTGATTAAAGATAAATGCACATACCACATACCTAGACCCATAAGATCCATAAGATTAAAAGAAAGGCACTGGAATATACAAAATAACAGTAATTTCACCTTCCACTTCTATAATTTTTCCTCTTTGCAAATATGGCCTCTTTATAAACCCATCTATTTCCAGTTGCTAATCAAAATCAAAGATGTTCTGTCCCTTCATTGAATTCTCTACAAATTATGAAAAATGGCTGTTTGCTTTTCTTTTGTTCACAGAAATCTTTGAATCACCTTTTGGTCTCAGTCAGATCATACCTGGTATTCCATAAATCTCCCAGGAAAGGGGGAAGTACTTAAGACGGATGCTTAAGACATTTCAGAAAGTCTTTTCAGATTTGCTTCTATCTCTCTCTGAATAGTTTTGTTAGATCATTAAAAGGGAAAAATATGCAGCTTTTGATAAATAGGCTACTCCCCTACCTTGGTGTTAGATAAGATGTGAGTAGACCAGTTTTCAATTACGTTAGAATATGATATATGTGGTAAGGCATTCCTTAAAATGTGATGAAGAGGTCATCTAAAAAGAGACAGAGGAGGAAAACATGGCTAGAACTCAAGAGAGAAATGAACAGGAAGCACAGCTGACAGTATGAGTGTATAAATCCCACTTACAGCCCTTCTTACAAAGCACATTTAAAAAATAAATAGCAGTAACTCTACTGCACATTTAGTGATTTTTCTTGGGAGATCCTTAACATTAACACTGCAGTGTCTCTGTTGCTCCAGAAAGATCAGAAATGAGCTCAAAACACCAGACATGGCCCAGAAGTCCCATCCTTACTTCTGCCTCTTAGTCTTTAATTTAATATTTAAACAAGGCACAAAATATTGCTACTCTACTGAGTGACTAAGGCTGTCCATCACTGAGCTCCTGGGAATGTCACACTCCATGTGACTGCTGTGCACAAACAGAAAATACCACAGTGCTATATCACCCTCTTCTTGGACCTCTGCCTAATGTTTCCTTCCCACTCACTCTTGATAACACTCACTGACATGCTAGCCTGTGAAACTGCAGCCAGGCTCCTGGGAGTCACTGGAAGCCCAAAGTAAGAGTCCCACACACTGAGACTGTCCAACTGCAGCCAGCCCAGGCAGCGAGGGCTGAGGGTGCAAGGAGGGAGCCTTCATCACAAATAAGGGAGAGCACTACGTTGGTACAGTCAGCTAGATCAAGTCATGACTAGTAAAGATGCCACAAATCAGGCTGGATTTGCTAGTGATAAGGGTGAAAGGAAGCTCCACAGATGGGAAGAGTGTTAGCTGGAGTCTTCTTAAA
>NC_071540.1:6624163-6666663 GCF_026979565.1 Vidua chalybeata
GAAAGGTTTCAGACAGAACTTGAACAATTTCGGGATCCTTTCTTTCTGATTGCTCTATGGCATTGCAAAACAGAAGTGACATTTTTTAATAATAAAACATATTTCCCCCCCCCCCCCAATGTGTAGGATTTTTTAAAGTGAAGGTTAGAAAAATAATCTTCTTCATCCTGACATATTTTCAATCCTCTTAAAAGAATCTCAACAACTATATATAGTATGAAATTAGCTCTCTCCTGTTAGCCTTGTTCCTACATAGAATTTTCTAACGTGTCTCACCAGTAATAAATTGCAAACGAGGCTATGACTCTAAGAGTAGACTGTGTTTCATGGGTATTTAAACAACAGCTTTAAGTACTATAGGAATCTGTGGAATGTGGAGTGCAGATTTATGTGTCTTAACAATTTCTTTACTGGTTTGTAATAACCCAGCAAACTAACACTATTTTTATATTAATTTGGCCTCAGAAGTAGAGAATACTGGAGCATGACAAGAACAACAAAAGTAAACTGGCATATACTTAATAACTGTAGCAGTGAATTGCCTCCAATACTAAAATATTTATCGAAACTGGGGGGAAAAAAGCTAAAAAGAATTACCCTCAACAGCCTGCTACCAGCTCTTTAACAGTGGGCAATGTAATGCCTTAAGGTACCTCAAACTGTCTTTCATTTTCTAGACTTAATGGCTGATTGCAGAAATCAATGTTGCCATTAGTAACAGAGTATTTGTTATGGCATGATTTCCTCTGTTGTTAGGCTTGCAGAATGATTACAGTATTAGTGAGGTGCTTTCTTTATAAAGGGCTGAAGATATAACTTTCAATTTACTATCCATTAGTAAGTGACTTTGGAAAGATACATGAGGCCAGAAATCTTACCTGTTATTACTTGGAGATTTTATTTCAGCAGTCATAGGCTAGTAACTTTAAAAATTGTACCAGGAAGCTCAATATTTTATAGATATCTCCAATTAAATATTTTCTGCTTTGCTATTTTATACGCAGCAAGTTAACATGACATATAATACAATTAAAATGTTTCAGTCCAACTTCTGTTTTTTCTTGTACTTTCAAAATGGGTGTGAATTAAGCAGAAAGCTTCATACAAGTTAAAATCTGCACATAAGTTAGAAGATTGTCAAAAGGTTAGTAATTTATATTTCTGAATCTCTTTTTAATCAGTCTGGTGGCCAGGTACAAGGAATAGCTAAGGAACTGACATGGCTGTCAGAATGAGGGCAATCAGAGAGGTGAGCCAACATACAGTTTATTAACCACAGCTCAAAGAAGGCATCTTACATGGAGGACAGGGCAAGATCTGCAAGAGAGACACCATGAATAGAAGAGGAGGAGAAAACCACCTGTGAAAACCTGGAGCGAGAGGCCCTGGAAGTGACACAGCCATTGGTGGCTGCTCAGACCCTGCACGGTGGGAAGGTGTCAGCTGAGAGGCTGGGCATCCTGCCCTTGGAGGGGAAAAGGGTGAGCAGAGAATTAACCTCGAAGGCATTGCAGGAACCCAAACACAGATGTTCTGGCAAACAATAGCACATCCCTGTGGACTGTAGGAAACCACTTGACAAGAGAATGCATAAACTACTTTACTGCCGTGCTTTCAAATACAGCTATGAAGCTTTCAGTGCAGAGAGGGAAGAAGAAGTTATCATACCTGAAGAGGAGGGTGAGGAAGGATGAGGGCTGTCCTCCTGAGCACTCCCTGTCTGCGAGAGACCCCCACCTACTCCACTTTCTTCAGTAATGTTAGAGGACCCTGGCGTTGTCGACCTGCTGACAGACTGAGACTCTTGATCACTTCCAGACCCACGCCGCTCATCGAGACTACCTTGAATTATTTCATCTTCTCCTTTCCTGTCTCTTTTGTGGACCCTGGAGTGAACGACCACTTGGTGGTATGTTCTAAAAACCCTTCCGCAGTCCGGGCATTCAGTTGGCTTTTCTTTTATGTTTCCATGACTTTGTAAGTTGTAATCGAGTCCCTGGTTCATACCATGTGACAAAAAATCTCTACTGCCTTCTAAAGGGTCTAGTTTGCTTGGCAAGTCTCTCTGATTGCCCATTTTAGTGCTGTGAACCAAATCAGCAGGCATTTTCTGCTTAGAGCCATCTGCTCCTACTAACACATACTCTCGCTTCTCCTTATCAAACATAACTCCAGCATTTGCCAAAGTGTCTTCGTGGCTGCGCTGTATCTGCTGCTCTTTAGACAAAAAGCCATGTTCCATGGCCATTCCCCTTGCCATGAGCTGCCAGGCCTGATAGCTGTTTACTGGATCCATCTCTGCTGCTTTGGCGGCAGCTTGTAACCTTTCTATACAGCTGGATTTCAGAGGAGGCACCAGATTGAGACAGCCCAATAAAGAATGTTTATCCCCTTCGGCAATACTGTGGCCAATGCCAGAAATGGGCGAAAGGAGCTTCCCCAAGACTTCTTTCTCTTTCATGGGCATATCTCCTTTGCTGTAGATTTGATTTTGTTCACTCAACCTTGCCTTGTCAGGGGGAAGAAAACCACTCTGCAAACATGACAGGTATCTCGAATACAAGTTTGCGTGAGCTTCCTGGGACATGCTGCTGATGGAGACAGGTACTTCAGGATCATTAGGAGATTTGTTCTTTACAGATAACTTATTCAGGTGGACTTTCATGTGGTTTTTAAGAAACCAAGGCTCTTTGAATCGCCTCCCGCAGATCTGACAGCAGTGTTCAAAGGAATCCTTGTGCTTTCTCATGTGGCCTTTTAGGAACCAGGCTTGGCTAAACACTTGACCACACACCTCGCAACGAAACTCATTGGTGGATTGCTCCCCATTCCCGTTGGAGCCCTGGCCCTGTGCTGACTCTGCAGTTATGTGAGCCTTCTCCACGTGGCTGATCAGCTCCTCCTCCTGAGAGGCAGCAAAGTCACACAGAGTGCACTTGTAAGGCTTGTGTAGGATCCTTATGTGCCTGTCCAGCTCTTCTCGCTTCTTAAACTTGCCTTTGCAAAACGTGCACCTGAACCCGGCTGTCTGAGCAACAACTTCTTCCTGGACACTGACTGGCTTTGGAGAGGGAACAGGGTTTGAAATATCAGGTGTGTTGTGATTAGGTGGCACAGACAAGTTACAGTTTGCGAGTGGCATCGGCTGGGCGTGCTGCTGTGCTTTCACATCGGGTCGTGGCTGCAAGAGGCTGCTCTTCATCTGCTTGTCCCGAAGAATTGCTCTCTCCTCCAGCTCATGTAAAAGTCTGTTTTCTTCTCGCACCCTTCCACGACCTTTGCCAAGGTTTCCAAGCTTGTGAGTACGCAGGTGTATCTTCAGGTTGCCTTTCTGAGCTGCTCTGTGGTCACAGTAGGGACACTTGAATGGTTTCTCTCCAGTGTGAGTTCGCATGTGTAGGGACAGGATGCTGTTAAATCGAAAGCGTTTCCCACAGAGGGGACAGGGGTACTTTCTGTTTTTCCTGGCGTCATCCTCGATGTCACTCATCTGAGACATAATCCCTAGGTTCTGTCCATTTAGGAACTGCTGCAGATCCACACGCCCGTTCAAGCTGGTATCAACCTCTCTGTTGAGCTGGTTTGCCAGCAGGGCCATCTGGCTGCTGATGGGCTGGTTTGCTATGGACATGTGACTTTTGTCTTCTAGTGGCACTGACGCCTTCTCCTCGGGATTCTGCCTGTTCTGGAGCTCTGGGAAGGCATGGCTGAGCTGGGAAGTGATCTGGTGCAGCTTCTGACTCATTGAATATTGCCCATTGAGTATGGTGCTGTTGAGATGGGCGTCAGCTTCTGGCACAGCTGAAGAAACACCAAGGCACAAACTAGCTTCCTCCATCTCTGAAAATCAGAAGATATTTTAGATTCAGACTGTGAAAGAGTTACAAGCATTGAATCACTGGTGTACAATTTGCATTTTAAGTTTTACCTACTCATAATAATGCAAAGGAATTAGTGTTAAAACAATTAAAAGTGTATTAAGTGCCAACTGTGCTACACAGTTTTGATCATACATGTACTCATTCTGTGTACCAAGAACTATTAATTACTATTTTAAAAAGTGTGACAATTTCAAAATCTATTACAGAAGGGGCAAAGGCATTTACCATCTCCCTTGTCCTTCTTGTGAAACTGCACCTGTCTGCATTTTTAAATCTATAGAAAAAGAAATCTTATGCATCTCTCCCATTTTCATTTAAAAAGCCAGCAAAAAAAAAACCCAAAATAGAAATCCATTTGTAACTTTCAATTCCATTAACCATATTCAATATATTACACATTCTACAATGAGAAAGATAGTTTTATGATTTGACAAAAAACCGATGGTATGATATTTACTGGTATACAATAAAACAAGATAATGTTTTGGGAAAAAATAAAGGACAAGCTTTAGAACAATAAAAGGGATTTTGCTTTAGTCAACAAAAAGTGCAGTAATATCTCATTAAGCTGATTAGTATGCTGCTTAGAAACAGTACTAGGTGCTGTAACACATGATTATAATCATAAAAATCCTTCAGTGTTTGCAAGTAAGCATTAACGAGGTATATTAAATTTTAAGGAGACTGCGACTAGCAGCTTTGTAAACCTCTGAGATTAAGATTTAACCCTTCTGTTACAAAACATTGTTATTTTGTCATTTTGAAACTGAGCCCATCAAAAGGCACATAAATTATCTTCTGCCAAGTCTTTTAATTCATCGTTGAGAACCTTCAGATTTCTATTCCTAGGAAAACTTGCCAGATTACAGAGGAATATCTCTGTCCTTCAATGGGTGATACATGTGATTTAAGACACTTTGATTTGTTTTAAAGAGCGCTCTTATGGAACTAGATAAAACCAATTAAAATCTGGGAAAGGTGTTGTGGAAAGACTCAACAAGTTTAAGAATTCTAATAACTTTCCTAATACACAGTAATGACTACAAATTGTAGCTACACTATGTATACTGCAGGAAATTAAAATTCAAAGCTGTTTGCTAAACACAAGTGCTCTGTTCTGGTCTGCATAATTGTCCACAATAATCCATCCTTGCCACTTCTCTACTCTATACAGATATAATGTATCTATAAAATTCTGTTTAAAATATAAAGTTTCCCATAACTAATTCATAAACTCTATGATGCTATAAGGTTATATTAGACTACAATTAAGATTTTTGTTGTTCAGTGGCGTGATTTGACACTTTATTCATCTCAAAACTCCTGAATTCTATAGGTTCTTAAAAATTAATTTGGTCAACCCACTCTTTGGCTTTAGCCAAAAGCATTTTTTCATTGTGTCTTCTTCAAAGGCTCCAGGCACACCCTGGGTGGACTCCACTCCTCACACAGCTTCACAGTGGCCACTTGATAGACAATTCAAGGTCCAGATCTGGCACACACTTAAAATGCATGTAATTGTGCTCATGGGAGCAGTCCAGTAGACTTCAAAGGGTAACTCTTGAAAGCAAAGTTCCACACGTAATTAAGTATTTGCAGGATCAGGGCCTAAAAAACAAAGTATGGGAGGTCTTCAAGGGGAGACCTCTTTGCTCCTGACAGGATGACTGAGGTTGTGACACAATGCAGATCTTGTATGAAGTACAGGAAAGAGTTATATTCACATGTATTAAAAAAGAACAAGAGCTACCTAATTTTGCCCATATACATAGCAGATCTTTTTCAAAATTTAACAGTCCTCTGATTCGGGTCACATGTTGGGGACCCATTATTTACCTGTTGTCAATGTTGTTATTTATAAAAATATTAAAGAAATCAAGTCTATTAAAGAAGTCCACTTAAATTTAGCTTGCAGTGTCTGATTTCCAAAGATAGAGAGTAGGAGAACATAATCAAGCCAGGTGTTCACCCAAGGCCATGTAGCAAACAAGGAAAATTCTTACATTCCATTCAAGTTTTCTGTGCAGCAGACCATAATCATTCAAAATATGGGTATACACAAACCACTTTTTTAAAATTTTTGAAAGTTTGCTTAACTTTTGGAACAAACCAAATTCATGTTCAAAAGGATTAATCAAACAACTGAATACTTGAGGTCCTTAGGCTTGCCATTGTCTGAAGTTAACTGAGGTTTTTAGCACATATCTTCATATGTGCCTCTTAAAAAACAACCAATACTCTCCCAAAAAACAACACAAGAGAAACCCCAAAACCTGAATCTACTTTTTGTCTGGATTCCACATACCCAGGAGTGTTATTTCTCCCCACCATGCTTAAACAAGGCATGCTGGCAAACAAGAACGTGACAATTCCAGAAATGCATAGCATGTGCTGACACACACAAACATTGAAGAATGTCTAGAAAGGTCTTTGTGAATTGTCATTATTCTATAACAGCTTCAAAAATGCAGTTTAAATTTCTTTTTTTTTAGTTGATCTCAATAGGACCTGGTGCTTTTACATGCTAAGAAAGGTTTGGGTAGTTAATTTTAGCATTTTATGCTCTATTGAAGTTTGGAAATGCTGACAGATCCCAGTGGAATTTATTAATTCTGATGTTTAACCCTAAGCATCAGTTCAAATGTATGGCTATTTGGATTGGGGAGGGGAATTGTGGTTGAGATTTTAGTTATTCTGTGCTTCTTTTTCAAATATAACTTTAAAAAAGTAACAACAGCAGTTGTAGCTGGAACATGGTAAGTTTCCCAATTTTTCCTTTTTGCTATTTTCTGTCTTCCAAAATCATACAGAAATATTTAATGTAGAATATTGAGAGAACAAGTACGAAAAAATAGTTTAGAGGAATACCAAATCCATTATTTCTCATTTAAAGACTAATAATAATTTTGGATCAAGTTGGGGGAGCCTAACCCCCCCCCGCCCCCACATGGATCTTTTGTCATGGCAAATGTTATACATTTTTTATTAAATATGCAGAAAGGTCAGCAAAGCTCTGCTTAGTGAGCAACAACCAGCTCTGAATGCCGCCTACTCTGATCAGCCGTGCAGTTTCTGGGATCCAGCTAGCAAATCTCGAGATGTATTCTTCACTTAAACTGTATTTCCCCCCCTCATCTGCCCCTGCTTCTTGCAGGCCTGCTCCTTCCTCTGGCTCGGAATCGTCTCCTCTTTTCCTCACTCCAACCTGGTTTCATTGCAAAGTATAACCACAGCACTGAAAGTACTGCCCTGTGAAATTTCTCCTCCTGCCATGCCCAGTTACAGCTTTTCTGAACACAGGGACCTTGCTTCAGCTTGCACAGAAATCGCTCTTGGTATCCCTTAGCCCTTTCACGGCAAAACCCACCAAAATCTCATCTTGTATCCACATGCAAGACAGAAAAAAAACACATCCTCATCCATCATTCCACTATGAATTAGATAACTCAATCTAATTTTCCTAATTTCTCAAAAAAAAAAAAAAAAAAATTTCATTCTCTCCCTCTTTATCCATCATCCCTGCTAGATCTATGACCAGAGAGGGTTACACCAGCTGGAGCAAGGGGCTCTCATTCCCCAGTGAGGCTCCTGCAGTTCATGGTACCCACCATCAAGGTATACAAAAATAAAAAATCAGGAAAAGTCAATTTATAATTGCTACTTTGATGTTCCTTGATAGGGAGGACATCTAGCTTTCAATTTTTAAATATATAGTCTATCACATTAGTTTCATGATCCTGATCTCTCGTGTAAGGAAAGGCACAGAATGTTTTGCCATCTCTCACACTGGGAACAGAAGCACAATGTTCTCTGTAGCTAACAAATGTTTACAAAATGAACTGCAAATCAAATTTGAGATTGTTAAGGAATCCAAAATATATTTGTTGAAGTTTATTTAGTAAATTTCTGACCTTTAATTACCTCAAATGTTGGGCAAAGACAGTGTCCCTCAAGACGTGGCACCGTACCCGAGCACGTTGGGATCAGGAGTTATGGGCTGCCCTTTCTAACCTAAAGAAACCCTCAGCTCTTGCCCAGGTGAGTTGCTGTGGCCAAAAAGCCCCAGACCAACCCCACTTCAGACACAGGCTACAGCCCAGCTGGATTCACACTGCACTGGGCAGGGCAGGAGCACCCTTGGGAGGAAGCACACCAACCACCCAAGTCCATCTGGCCATCTACTGTGCCCAGTGTGCAGGATCCCGTTCCTCTGAGGAGGAGCTCAGCTTATGAAGCTCACTATGGGATACAGATATTATAAAATACCCTCTCTCATCTCTTACATAAAGGTACAGTGAGACATTTGAGTCCCTTTGATGATACTAATAGTTATTTTGATTTCACTCACATTTTTGCCCTCAAGACTATTTCCTGTGATATCAATAGCGAAAGTTCGGGCTTTAGCCATTTCAATTGAACACGCAGATTTTATTTAACTATTTGAAATGGATTACTGGAATTTAAAACCAATTATGACACCAGAAATGCCTGTCATCACAACTACATTAATGTAATACGAGAAGCTGAGCTTCCTCTTGCTGGAAACAGAGAAAAAAATATGGCAAGCAGAATGAGAGAATTTAAAGATAAATCTGTGGCTACGCACACATGTAAACATATGCAGGCACACGCATATCTGTACACAGACACATATGTGCAGACACACACCTGTTATCTTTGTAAACAGATGGACCAAATTCAGCTCTTATTTACACCTGTTCATTCCTGCTGGACACACACACACACACTGAAGCTCTCCCCTCTTCAGTGCTGTAGAGAAAACAGTCATTTTAAAACCACTGTTGTGCTGTTATTATAGCTTAGATTAGGTTAGTTAAAAGATTTACAGTTCAGTAAGCAAAGTAATGCTTTACAAGCTCACGTGTTTCAACGACAAGCTCGCTCTGGCCCTGATCCTCTGAGCAGTTAGAGCTACACACACTGTTACTTGTGCTTTCAGAATATAGACCTGGTATTTATCTTTCCAGCTAGAAAAATTCACATATATCTACATTATCTTGTGGTCCACTGGCAAATTCTAAATACTGCAGTATAGACTGCTTCAGTTCTTAGCAACTCATAAACAGGTATTGCTGAGATCAGAATATATATTGAATTTTTATTAAATATTGTTCTTATTGTTGCAGCAGAAACAGTTGAACTAAGGCTGTTATAAGCATAATACACTCCTGTTAAGAAATACAGAACACCAGACTACTGAACCCTTTCAGGGTCATTAAACAGCTGTAAACATTATTACAAAAATAAACCAGAGATTTCATGCTTACATTTTAGCCCAGAGCTTGGTGTGCTGAGCAAGTACATTTTTTTCATCTCTTACAATCAACGCTGGTGACATTTGGGCATCCAAACAAATTACATCACAAATATTACTGAGGTGGGTAGGATACTGAGCAGTTTATTTGCCAGATGATTAATATATAAACAGCAGGGCAGGATAAATGACCTACTCTTCTTTGACTGATTTGTAGGCAATACTAAGAGACATAGATGTAAATAGTTAGATTTTAACAAAAACATGTGTGCACGGAAGGGGAGGGGAGAGATCAGCTGTATTTAATGCCACCAGGACAGCATTATCCAGTCTGATAAAATGAAATAAACATTGGGCCAAATTCTGTTCTCATTTTACCTATGTAAAATTGCATCAACTTCATAGGAGTTATTGTTAAGTAGGTGTCCTGTTCCTTGGGGTATAATATAATTATATCAGGAAAATATATGATTTCTGGAGTATAAGAGGATGTTTAAAAAAAAAAGAAGAAAGTTGGCCTACAGGTAATGTGTCCTATTTGTTTTTATTTAAACATTATTAAAGCCAGCTTGGTAATTCGTTATCACTATTAGTGACATTAGCACATTTAGGTTTTGCAGGCATTACAAAGCACGTGTAACTGGCAGTACCTGAGAGCTGGTTTGAAGCAGGAGCAGAGCACAGCCTGCCCAGAGCTCTGGGGGAAGCAGGGCTGCCCCATCCCACAGCCCCAGGAGGCTCCAGGGCTGCAGCCCCGCACCAACACCCATCCTCCAGCAGCCGGGACCACGCAGGGGGCAGCCGGGAAGGCATTTGACAAAACTGTAGCTGCTTTGTAGTGCTGATATTTAAACAAGCTGCTTATTGATTCCAAAACAAAGTACTCCTTTAGTAACAACAGAGCCAAGTCATTCCACAACAGTTTTTATGTCTTAAAGAAGGGTTAGCAGAGGGATTTTGAAGTTTCAAAAGTCATTAGCAGACAGAAAATGGTTTGCTGAGGCTGTACTGCCTTTGCTCTGGGCTGGGAAGAGAGCTGCTTTCTAAAATACCTGTTACATCTGCAGGGTACTTTCTAGTTAGCACAGCCTTTGGGACTGATAACTGATCAGTGGAAGATAAATCACCAGAAGAGTCTTTGGTTGGTAGCACCCATGGAGTGGAGGACTGTGAACCGTTTGTGATCACAATCCAGGAAGATGAGCACAGAGGAGAGGAGAGGTCATTTATAAATCTCGCTCACAGATTAGAATAGAAAGATTAGAAGAATGCAGACAAGCTGTTTGATTTATTGCTACTTTGCATGTGACTTAGCAAAATCTGTTTTCCTTCTTATTTATTCTATTTCACTTGCATATACTTAAGAAGTCAGATCCAAAGAAGAGAAAGATAAATAATTGGTACTGAAAGTTCAGTAGATTAAAAAATAAAACAATAAAAAAAAAAAAAAAAAAAAACATTATTTTTTTTTTCCAGGCACTGGTTGCATCTGGGATCATTATTTCTTGGCTTATAAACATTGATTCTCATTTTACTTTTTTTTTTTCCTAGTGATCTTTTGATGGCAAAAGTAAAGAAAAGAGTGATACCAAAATTCATGTTGGAGCCTTATTTGTGGAATGCTTCATTAAACTAAAGCTTCTGTTACTTTAGAAACAGCATTTTTTAAAGTAAATTTGTTATTTTCATGTAATTTGGAATGTATACAACTGATTAAACCCTCTCCAATTTGATCAATTTCCTGTAGCTCCTATCTGATCATTCACTTTAATTAATCTAACTGGCATCCACATCAGATTGAAGAAACCTTAAAATTAAGCTTTTAATGAACCACTTTACCATCACAGAGCACAAATAAAATAATAAAATGCCTGGAAGACTTTACAAAGCATATTTATTATTTCATTTTTTGTCATTTTTACAACATGGAAAGGGCTTTGAATCTCCTATTCCTCCTATATCTGAGGACACTGCACTGCGCTGGAAGTCTACAACGCTCTAACTCATTATATAATATTAAAAGATACATAATGTTGACCCTATTAATCCTGCATTCCTCACACAGGAAAGTTCCAAATAAAAGGCCAAGCATTTCAGCTTGGTAAGGACAGGAGGATCAGGCCCCCTGAACCAATTACAAAGAGATCAATAAAGAAGAGTTAAGACCACAGAACTCAAAGCACAGTTTGAAATAATTTAAATCCAAAACTGTAATGATGGGTTGATGATTTTTTTTTCATTTCACAAAGGCTTAGACTTAGATTTTGTGCACAGCTAAATATAATGTCAAATGCACATATGTCCTGAAGATCAAAGTATGATTGACTGTGAAATATTCATATGTGATAGCCTAGCGAGATTTTGTTCACAAGGGCACCTGTCAGAAGCATAAGCTTGGATACAAATCATCAAATAAGTATGTGAAATCATTACTAAAATCCAGGCATGCAATCAGATAGTCAGTTGTCTGAAACTGCTGGACTGTAGCCAGCACAGTGGCTCAACAGACTAATGCTTTGGTCTTTGCAGATCCTCAGGGCCCTGGTTCAGTTCCTCCTGCTACTGGTCAGGTCAACTGTCTGTACCTAGTGTTGACTTTCCTGGCACTTAATGCTAGGAGCAAAGCAAAAAAGCCCAAGTCCATAAGTTGCCTTTGACCTGAGCCACAGAAACATCTGCTGGTTGAGTCACGAACTGCTTGTTGGCCAAGTTTAACAGGATCCGAGCCTGTTGCGGATCAGCTCTCTCAGCAGTAGGTGTCACTGCAATAAATAGATGGATTTCAAAGGACAAAGACACACATTGCCAGGGAAAATGCACAAACAGAAAACATCCCTGAATAAAGAGAGTTTCTAAGAGAAGTATGTGGTCCAGTTAGACTTTATGCAAAATGTTGGGGATCTGGTTTAGGGAGGAATTAAATTGCACAAGTGGGATTGCCAACAACAACAGCACCGTAATTCTGTCCTTTAGTCCTGTGTCACAGAGATCCTTTAATTCACATTAATCACCTCCCTGCAATCCCACGTCTGTTAGGTAAAGACTGTTACAGTTAAACCTTTTTTAAAAAAAAAAAAAGCTCTCTAGCAAATTAAGTCATTTTCTCTAGTGGAACAAAAGACCTAGTTGTATGGAAAGACACTGCACACTCAACTGTAGTTGTAGGACTTAAAGACCACAAGGTTAACCTATTTTTTGTCAAATTAGAGAGCCCATACCCAACCCTATCTGCATACAGAACAAGGAGAGAGAGAGAGAATACTTTAACAGCTTGGGGGGTGGGGGGAAGATGTCTCAAGTATAAGTTTAATGAATAGAATGCATATTTTGAAGAAGCAGTAACCAATTTATATTTGAAACAGAAATATTTGGTATGCCAAGTAATATCACTGAGATGTCAGCCAAGTCTACACCATATTTGGTTTCATTATCACAAAATGGTTTGTAGGATAATTAAGGATGCTCCAAATTGCATGCTATTGAGTTAGACTGTAGACAAAACAATGCATCACTAAGCATATGGGCTACCTGTGATGACATCAAGACAGAAACTACGTGCCTAAGAAAATGTTTTAAGAAAAAAGAAAGATTAATACGTTAAACCTTGAGGAACCTGTTGCACATGAAAGAGAACATATGTGACAATACATACATCTAAAGTGTATATATAATTCAACTGCATTTATTTTACTTTCAATTATTCTAAATAGGGAACAAAGGAGAGGAAGAAATATAGAGAGAATGAAAAGATAAATTGCTGCATTCTTCAAGGTCAGTATATTTAAGAAAAAAACAACATTAAAAAAAGTCACCCCCATGAAAAGCATAAAGAACCACACTACAGATGTGGAAAGAGCTCCTCCTTTCCCCCCAGCAGCTGCTGAAACTTCTCCAGCAGTTACTCCCACCAGCTCGTGCCCCAGTATTCCCCAAAGGCCTCCAGCACACGGAACCCCAAAGCACGCTGTGATCAATTCAGAGAGGAGAGGCACACCTTTGCTAAATGTTTCTTTGCTGGGTACAGAATTATCCTACATCGTAATACAATGGAAATGGAAACAAGTAGAAATTCAGAAGTAACTTGCTCAATTTCAGTGCTCCCAAAGAGTGTAAAAGGACCAAGGTTTTCAGAATTTCAGCACTGTAGAAATAAGTATCCCTAACTGGTCATTTCCACATCTCATTTAGGAAAAAGCTTGCCATGTATCTTGACTTAAATAGATGGCTCATCCTCTGTAAAGAAGCCAGGGACAGCATCCAGAACTCTTGACTCCCATTGCTTAGTCCAGTATGCCAGATAGCTTTCCTTTATCAAACATAATTGACTGCTCAATAGACAGGGTTTTTTAGCTCATGGCAAACCTGTCAGCATGAAACTTTATTTTTGTTTAAAATACTAGAGAATTTTTTTTGTTGTTTTTTTAATAACAGAGATTCTTGGCTGTTAACACCTTCTATCTCCAAATTTTATCCTCTTTCTTCCCTCAATCCAACTGATTTATTTTTCTTCTCCCTATAACACATAGACCTGGTGACAAAAAATACCACACATAATTTAGATGGTCATAGCGATTCTTAGATACAAGTGGCTTCAATGAGTTATTACTCATCATATTAGTTTAATACTAATTTCCAGGGGGAAAAATAAAAAGGATAAAGCTGAGAAAGCCTTAGTTTGAGTGGAATGAGATGGAGTAAAAGATACAGTTGAAATAGGGAGGGACACTAGAAGCAGGTTAATGCTGGAAAAATAGAGCAAACATTTCACAGAACACCCCTTGTGTTTGTGGTCTCCCCAAAAGCAGAAAGAGAAAACTCATAAAATAATTGAGTGGAAAAGATAGATGAGGAAACACCACATAGACTAAGGCATAAAAAATAATTTACTTAATTATCACCAAGTAAAATGAAGCAGAAGAAAATACAAATCTCCTTTATTCCATTAATGTTCTGTTCTGCCCATATTCTTACTGATACATCACTGCTTCTGTCATTTAACTTTATTAACTGATCACTGTCATGAACACAAGAGCAGAGCTGGGAACTCTAAGGCCAACTTGCACCTCCTAAGCTGCTCTCCCACTGACACAAGTGGCTCAGCCCACTAGGGTGTGGTTAGCAGTCACTGTGCTGCTCAGACACCCATCCTGGGGTCAAGAAATCTCCAGAAAACAAGCTCTTCATCATATGTCCCTTTAAAGGAGCAAGAAGAAATACATCACACTGCTCCCTCAGAGGGAGGAAGACAGCCCCAAACAGGAGCACCTATACCAAAAATTACTGACTCAGAGTATTTCCCTGTATTTTCCCAGCTGATTTAAAATCCTCTCTACCTGTTGCAGTGAGATTATTCTGCCTCTTCCTGTGAATGATGGTACCAAACAGTTGTAACAGTTTTGCAGTTAAGCCAAGGGAATAACAATGATGTCACATCAGTGAAGAAAAGGTCCCACCTTTGCAGTGCTCTTGGCTACCGTGAGGTGCAACCCCTGAAGGGAACAGAGAATCTCCTCCCTTTGCCCTGAAGGATCAGGTACAGGAAAGGGAAGATAAATCTTCCCTTTAGCAGAGATATAAGCACTGGCCATGGTGAAAGAGGACACATGTTTAAGTGCAATGGCCTTCAGGATCCAACAAGCTGGGCACCAGCTGCTGCTTGGGCACCCCCGTTTTATCTGGGCACAGTAGCTTTGATCATTAATAGAAAGAGCACTGAAAACCTGGCAGACACATGGCAGATAGATGAATGGGGGGAGAAGGAATACTGTAAAAATACAATAACATTTCAAAGCTACCTGCAGGATAAAAATCCTTTAAATAATTTTGATGTTAATTGCAACATTCCAGGCCCTTGGCTGAAAAGACAGCCTCTCATGGTGATAGGTGAGTGGTAACAAAGCTGACAAAGAAAGTCTGATAAATGCAATCACAGGATGACAGAGCCTGGCAAGTTCAATTACGGTTGCAAAGTCAGGTGGGAGATGGACTCTGCTGACTGAAATACATCCTTAGCAGCCAGCTCTGGCCACGTACAGCTCTGACCAAACTCCTTTGAGTGACTGACAGGATCCCAGGAGCCTTCAGTCCCACAGCAAGCTGAGAGCAGCTACAGTTGTTATCAGAAGGACCAGGGACTAACAGGGCGTGCTTTACTGCAAGATTTCAATGCAAATAGACACCACAAACTCTCAGTGAAACGATTTCAAGCCTCTTGAAAAGCCTGTGCAAATGAGCATTTTGTGTTCACTTTCTCCAGCTCATGTACAGCTTCACTCAATGTTAATTTACATAGCTGCAAACCAGTGTGAATCCAGGTAACTCCAGCAAAACACAAAGCCAGACCAAAGGAGAGGGAAAGGCTTGGTGGCTCAGGTTCAAGGACCTGGCCATGGGAGGCAGTGAGTGGGCTCCCACTACTTGCAACAGGACCATCAGAGAGGTTCTCTTCCTACAGGACCGAATCCCAGATCTCCAGAGCTGAGAGCATTCAGGAGTTCCCACACAAAATCCCTGCTTGGGTAACAGCATTGCTCCCGTTGCCCAAGCAGAAACTCATTTCTCTGAATTCCAGCCCCTTGCACCTACACTTATGAATATGGAGATCATTATACCTCTTTCTAATTAAAAGGATTTTCATCTCCTTAGTTTTATACTTCAGAATAGACTAACTATTCTTATTTGATGTGAGAAAGAAAGAAGTAGATGTATAGAGCAAATTGTGGCTTCTCATACTTCAGTGTAAATTTATCTAAGAATTTAAGTCAAGTTTAATCAAAGTATCTGGCTTCCTTGCAGCTTAATTTTCTTTTTTGGTTTTTTTTTTTTTTTTTTAAGTAACAAAAAGAGAAGTCTTTTCCCAAATTTTGTTGTTGAATTTTATTTTCCAACTGACTATTTTAGGAAAAAAACAAACTCACAGTGTTATTAAACAACTTCTTTGTTCTCTTTCTGGGTTTTCCAAAAATATTGTAAAATGACAATGGTATAAAAATTATACTGTAAAAAGCGTAAGCACTGTGAATGAGCAGAGTTATTCATTTATATCCCTAGCTTATGAAATGCCCGTATCATGTATCCTTTATCCAACAGCAGACTCTTTTAGCTTCAATCACCAGAGCTAACAATATGTTATTGATATGATTTCAGGAAGCTGTCAGCAGGCAGCTTTGCTTTCAGCTCCTCAGCTCTGGTGAGCACACACAGAATGTACCTGTGCCTCTCCCGCAGGAGAGCTGGCAGCGAGGTGCACATTCCTGTCAGCTGTCACAGCAGAATAAAGAGGAAGCTAAACAGGTCTTCCTCACTACCTGCAGCCCCACAGTCCTTACACAGCAAGAAGGTGCTGCTGGTTCACTGGGAATGCTCAGCAGCACCACAAACCCTGATGTCCCAGCACTGACGGGTGGGTCCCTGTCCCTGCAAAGAGCTGGGGCAAGGAGCAGCAGGGCAGGTGACCCAAGGCACTCCTATGGGCCTTCACCCTTCTTGCCTCTGCCCACTTCCTCCCCCAGCTGGCCTTTCATAAGTTTCCACCTTCCTCCTGTGCCCTCCAATTCTGCCCAGCACAAAATCAGTAGGAAGACGAGCGAGCAGGCGGTAACCAGGTGTCTGCCTCTCCAGGCAGCAGAAGGGTGAAATGCTGCCTGAAGCTTTGTACACCCCAAGCCAGGTCTCCAGGAGCTGTCGGAGCCTGACTCCTGTACACGGAGGTACAGGAGGTGTAAATGGGGGTGCAGATCAGGACCTCTGGTGTCCTGGTGCACCTGCTCCTTTGGGCTCCCTTCAGAAAAGGGGTGTGATCGAAATGAGAGGTGAGGCTCTCCTGTAAAGATGCAAACTTCTTCATTTTTAACCACTTCTGCTTGAAGGAAAAATAAAGTTAGCACACAATTAAGTCTGGTATTTTACAGATTATATTTATGTGCTACTTTATTTTCAGGAAGTGAAGAACAATCACATATGTCAGAAGCCATGACAGGTAAGCTAAAAGTGCAGCTCTTTCCACTTTAGGAAACCAGTGGGTTTTAAAACTAGATTTCATATTGGCAAGCTTTAATAACAAAAGAGTATTTTGTACTATTAGTTGTTGGTCATTTTTTGTCTGACAAAGAGCAATAACAGACTGCTGCAGGAGTTAGTACAGTTTTTGGTGAGGTTTTTTTTTCCTCCAAATGATCAGAGAAAGTACCGTACTTTCAGGATGTGCCTCACTTGCTCTTAAAAGGGTAAAACAAAATATTCTCCTAGCTATTCTAAGCCTGCCATATAAGTATTATGCTGTTACAGATTTCAAAAGGTTAGCTTCAATGAACCTGACATCAGTATAACCCAAAATAACCCATTCAAGAGAAAAGTAAGAAATAATTGCTGTTTTCTCTTTTTTTTTCCTCAGCTATATTGCTATAATGATTTTGCATAACAGATTGAACAAAGTGCTGTTGTGACAGGTGGTAGAATTCAGCTAGTAAGCACAGAGACAGGGTTCAATTTAGTTTGTGAATCCTTTAATTGTTGTGCAGCTAATTAAAGAAGGTTCTTTACACTCGCAAGTGTTTACCGTTGCTAGTATGCATACATGAAAAATTAAATTGTGCCTTCAAGGGCTGAGAACTATAGAAAAATCATAGCTGATTCTGCAACATGCTTACCAGCTCAAAATAGCTGCTTTTCACAATTGGAATTTGTAAAACTTTTTGCTAAGCAAATATAGAGCTAATTAGAAGTGTTCGTTGGACCAATTAACATTTAAATAAATAAGCCATATTGCACATTTCACAGTCTTTATTTAATGATGCTTCTTAACTCTTTGGAAATATTCCTTTAAGTACAAATAAGTTGTCATAAAAATGAAAGACAAAAATAACACCATAACAGTATATTCTATGCTTTTTTCTTTTTGCCTTGAAGTCTTCTCTAAAACTCTATACCTGTAACTGAGGGGGGGTACACAAATCTGGTTCCTTCTTTCATCTTGTCAAGTTACCTCTCCACCTTTTTGAATGCAAACAGAAAAACATATTTGATTACTATTTAAAGTGTTATGATAGCTCTGTTTGTTTTGCCCCATGGAACAGAATCTGTTTTAGACAAAAATTCTTACTTGTATCTCATAAAATGGCCATTCCAGCCCAAAAGAAGGGTGTTCTCAGAAGAGACTGCTCTTAGAGCAACAAAACCATCAGTTTGAAAGTTGCCTATGCAAACAACGATGCGACAGAAAAAATCTAAATCTGTTTTCCAGGCCTGCTGTTTGCATTCCCACAGCAAAACCAGCGCTGTTGTTATACCTAACCCCAGGGCTGCAATTGCCTGTCTCTTCGGGGTCAAGTGATATTTTGCTTTCAAAACAACTGTCTTTTAATTTAACAGTCCCTTTCAATCAATAGGACTCCTTCAGTCTGCGCTGAACATACATTTTCTCTCTCTCTTTCAACCTCCAAACCCCTACCTAACACAAAGGTTACATTAAAAACAGGGGGAAGGCTTCTTTCTACTTTTTTCCAAGATGCATTGCGCTACCTCGCAATCACACTAAGAGCTAATGTGGAAGGACTCATTGTTGACCTTGGCTTCCAGTACAGAAAACCAAATTAACAAGGACCAATTAACATTCAAATAAATAAGGAAGATTAACAAAGAATACTCTGCATACCAAGAGGCTAAAATAAACTAGAGGAAGGAGTACAGTATCTCCCTCAATCAGGATGAGTGGAATTCTCCAGGAAGGACACCAGCTGCTCTTTCCAAGGCCTGATGAGCTCCAGAGGGGATGTGGCTGTATGTGAAACAGGCAAAGCTCTAACTTTGGAAAACCCTTGGGAAAAAGTGCCAAGACCCCACAGTCCTGCATGATGCCCCTGTGAAAGGAAAGGTGATTCCCACCTGTCTGGTCCCTGCTCTGCTCCTTTCTCCTGGGACTGTTGGTGTTTGGGATGGCCTTTTCTCATGCTGGGCCAAGAGGAGCACGTTGCTTTGAGCTCACAGCTGACCAGCAGCAGGCCAAGGTAGACACTTCGTGCGTGGATTGTCAATGTATGAGGTTTCTGAGTAAATTTTTAGTCAGAAAGGTGTGTTTGGTTTTGGTTTTTTAGATTCAGTAAATTCTGGTTTGAGTCAAAGAGAAGAACTGGCCAAAGAACATCCAACAGCCCAAGAGGAAGGTATTTGGGAAGTCCATAGAGACTGAAAATTTTGTCATTTAAAATGTACATTCCATTACACTCCACCTGAAGGCTCCAACCTAAATTTTTGTGCTACTTAGGTAGTTGTTCTGAGTACTGAGTTGTAAAATACATGTATGAAGTTCTCAAAGTTTCACAGTTCAGAGCAAACCTGTCTCTATACAACTTTAATTTATTATACTTCTTTGACCTTTCTTTGGGGGCAGTGGGGGGCACACAGGTAGCTGAAGCTCTAACCTGGAGCTACTTGTAGGGACTCCCTGTGCCATGGAGGATCAGAAATGGATCAGAAAATGCTACACCAGGAAGGATGAAAAGTGGTTGAACCCTCTACCTTCATCATCCTATGCCTCTTGCCCTTCCTGTGGGTAAATCTACAAAAATTACTTTAAGCTGGCAAAACGTCTCCACCATTCTTGGATATCAGTACCCCAACAGAACAATTAAATTCCCCACTAACTAATCATCTGCAAAGCCTGTCTCCTAAAAGGAAACTCCTCCTACGCAAAGGTTATGAATAATTCTCAGAAGGTTACAACATGATCTATCATTTTAAGTATTTGGATCTGGAGTACTGGTTCAGGCCTCTAACTGACAGCCACCTTTATGAATAGTTAAGAGTTCACAGAGATGATTATCATGTACTATTTAAATATGTATAAAGGACAAAGATAATAACAATACTTTGCACTTTAATAGAAGCTTCTGTCTGAAATTCTCAAAGGAGAGCTGAAGTCCTCACGAATGCACACTCACAGCCCCTCTGACCTGCACAGTTGGTCATTGCTATTATTCTCTGGAATCTGGTAGGCTGTTATTGTTAGATTTCTCAAAAATGATAATGTCTGCCTTAATTTATAAAGCAGTTGAAGCTTTACTAAATGAGTAACTCAAAGTGAATCACCATTGTGGGGATGTTGATCAGTGCCTTGTGCCGAGGCAGAAAACAGCATGGAACACCACAGGATGCTCTGCAGATCCTTGGCCCCCATTTTGGTCAAGGAGGAGAATCCTCCTTGTTCCCAGGCTGAAATGCCACTGACTGATCAGCACACTATCCAACTGGGAGAAAAGCATCTCCTGCTACTCTTCAGGAAAAAGCCTTTCTGTAGCCTCAAAAATAATTTTAGATTTTTTTTTCCCAATACTAAATAAAAAAGAGCAAAAGTGAGCTCCACTTGAAAGCCAAACTTTCTCACAGGAAGAACACTTTTCTGCAGTTTGTTACACATACAGGAGGCTTTATATTAAAAAAATGTTTTAAGTAATCCTTTTCTAAATGCCCTGTGTTGAAGTCAGTCTCTCCTGTTTTCTGATCAAGAGGCTGAAAGCAAGCAACTCTCTCTACTATCCCATAAAATACAGAAGATTTAATCATGCTCAATTGTATCTTTCATAGAAAAAATGAAAAGAGCTACTAAATAGAAACAGAAGTGTGGGAAATAGAAACCCGAAATATCAGTACCAATCCAATGCAACTATAAATTCTGAAATGCTGCCAAAAAGTTGGTTGTGTTTGAAAAGTGGACCTGGACGATTTGAACTTATGCAAATGGCATTTGTACAGCAGTGGAACCAAAGGTCCTCCTGACCTTAAGGGCGTATTTACAGAAGAGTCAACTGATCCAGAATAATTCCACCAATGTATTAAGAAAACATGTCTTACTTCCAACATTACTAATATGTTTATTATACAACTTTGTTTCCTAAACAAGTACATTTCTTAACCAAGTATGAAAAAGGCAAAGGAAAAAAAAAGTCACATATGTCCCAAACTATCCAAGTTTTTCTGCTTCCTTTTGAGGTACCACTTTTCCTTCAACATTTTTTAAAAATTCTCACAAGTGTCAAAGAAGAAATTACTTTCAGATTTCTTGCAGAACTTTTAACAAATATAACAGTTACAGAGAGAGAAATCTATTTCAATGTGATTGTTTTCAAATACCTGAACTAAGTGGGAATGAGGTGGTATCATGAAATCCCTCTGCAAGAGGCAACTTCTCTTGAAATAAAATGCATTGAGGAAGAGAGCCAGATGAGCTTTTTCCACTGAACACTTTGTCCTGCAAGACTGTGTTCACTCCCCTTTTTCTTCTCTAAAAACTATTTCAACATAATTTCCTAAACAGCACTATAGTCACTCTCAACCTTTTGTGGTTTTTTACTCATTTGTTTGTTGTTTTATTTTTTTAATTTGGTTTGGAGTGGTTTTGTTTGTTTGTTTGTATTTAATTTTACATCAATTTGTTAAATCAGACTGATAAAGTTACTAAAATAACACCCCAAGCCTCTGGCTGCAGTACTGCTGTCACAATGGAACTCTGATCTCGTCCTGGCTCCTATAGCTAATAACAGGCTGCAAGAGGCTGAGCTCCCTCAGCTCAAATATAACCACCCAAAGTCAAGTTAAATTCACCATAGCTTTCATGGATTCAGAGGATCAGAAAATTGGTTTACCACAACTTATCACAGAGTAACAAATGCTAGCACAAGTTAACTGATTCACAGCAATTTTTAGTGTACATGCTCTTGGCAAATGTGATATAAACTTATCACAAATGTGATATAAACTTAGCTTTCAGTGTAAACCAAATTTCCCTGGTTTCATTAGGGCTAAACTAGCACACTGCTCCTCGTGTGCTGGGAGTCAGGAACCACCACAGAGACAGCTACAGCAGCTGGCAGTGGTAACCTGGCTGTGGGATCAGTGCTTACTGCTATGTCCTGGGGTCTTTTGCCAGAGTTAAGAAAATCAGATATTTCAAACTGCAATTTGTTTCATTAAAACATCTGTGTTAAATTTTTTATGGGAAGTTACCAGACTTTTCTGGAGGGACTATTTGTGGTGGAAGTTCCACCAAACATGGAACAGGCAGGCAAAAGTACCTAATAAAAATCACAGAACATCAAAGTCCATAATATGCAGAGATACCGAGACTTAAAAAAGTGGGAAGCAAAAATTTTAAAAATATACTTGATGGACCCGATACAAAACCAACTTGGTGAGAGTCTTTGCAATAAACCTCATGAGTTTTGGTCCAAACTCACACTGAATCAGTGACAAAGTTTATATCCATATATGGATCTCAGGGTGGAATGTCAATCCACAGAGATCTGAAGCTTATTGTTGAAGCAAATGATGACCACATATACAGGAAAATATTTAATTTACCCATATCCTGCAGTCATTAACACAGAACACAAAAATCAAGATGGGCATCTACAGTTAAACATTTTCTCCTGATAAGCTACTTTCAGTTAAAAAAAAACAATCAGAATTAAAACCAAACTACATTGGCCTGTAACATATTACTTACAAAACATTTTAAAGAAAAAAATTCACCCACGTGTAATTTTACTATAAGCCACACACATTTAACTACAGCAGCACACTGCTCTAGAGTTTCTCTAACAGATTGGTGAGGGTTTCACCCTTCTTTTCCCTGCTCAAAAATATCATTGTAGTACTACTGAGTAGCAATGGAGCATGGAGTTGGAATACAGGGAGAACAGGGAGTCCTACCTTGAACATTACTGACTGGCTATATCAGGTTTCATGAATGAAAATAAACATAAAAATTCAAATGGAAAATATATCCCCAGGAGCTTCCAGTTCTTTATGCATTATTTCACTGACAGTGGAATGCTCTTCCACCAGTGGCAGTGCCACCATCAACCCAAAGCACTTTGGGATACATCAGCAATAGAATAGAGTTGATGAGAGGATGCAGTGATACAGAGAAAAGACAGTAACTAAACAGCAATGCACTGGAATTATTCCTAATGGTAATTTTTTAAATTTTTTATTTTTTTTTTTTTTTTTTTTTTAGAGATCAGTATTGAAAACTTTTTCCTCTATCTTGGATTTGCTGTGTGCAGCAAGGAAATATTGGGTTCAGACTGATGTGTCTGTGTTGTTGGTAAGGGAGCAGGTACAGTGTCTGTGCACACAGGAGGGGTCACACTCACAGAATCTTTTTCTCTGCACAGACAGTGCACTGGGCAAAGCATGCATCAACACATACAGGTGAAACTCTGCTCTGGCTTATTTTAATTGGCAAAAATGTTTACAAACAAAATTTGTGCACTTTCCTGGTTTTTTAGCTATTAATTTCATGAAGCAACTACAATGATCCCTACCAAAAATAAGTACTGGCTTTTCCTCAAAAAGTTCCCGTAACAATTCCTATTTGTCATCTCCTTTCAACTTCATCAGGCCTTCTACTTATATGATCTTCCATGGCAATCAGTTGACTGCTGCTATATATCCTGAATAATATTTTCCCTCCTGAGGACCGTATATCTTTGGGATACCTAAGGGGCTCATTCATAGATCAAGAAGTATCAGTTCATTGGGAAGATCTCCTGTACAGGAGGGAATATAGTTTAATGAATATTTGAACTTAAAATTTTTTGGAATAACCAAGCAGAATGTGCACAATGGCCACGCTAATTTTGCTGCTCTATCCTCATTGTATATTCTATTTCCACTCCAAAACTTTGCTTGAAATTTATGAACTATATACGCACAGGCTGAAATATTTTTTAAAATAAAGACTGGCAAACTTCAGCACTGCTTGTGGGAGATATCACTAACCAGAAAGTTTGCAGGGTTTATTTTTCTATAATATCTCATCTTTCAAATTTCTATAAGGCAGAGCATCAATGGTCATTGGTATGTTATAAAGCATTAATTGTAACAAGTTTCAGTAGCTGAAGAGGTAATCAAAGTGAAATTTCAATCAGGAAACAGACAAGTTTGTTCAATAACCTTGAAATCTCAAGCAGATGTAAAGTCACTCTGCAGGTACAGAACAACAGATGAGGAAAATGTAACTTGTAAACAAATAGTGCTAGTATTGGCTGGAGCCATTTCTCTGCCAGACTGCAATACGGTCTGGCACATTATATGACCTGCACTTTCTGTTTTTAATATAGTCTTTTTTTAAGACACAATCTGTCTCACCCACTTATAGCTGTTCTAGTATCTCATCTATCTGAATCAGACACCCACCTTTAAAGAGAATGAAATCCTCTCAAGATACCAATGCCTTTTCTGTAGGGATAGCCTAACTTTTAGTCAGTGTTCCCTTCCCTCAAGCAGGAAAAACAGTGTTCTACAATCTATACATTGTTCTACAATCTATAGCACATATCTTACCAAAAGGCAGCTGGCATCTCCATGACTTCACCATGAGCACTGCTTTCAAAATCATATTTTACCGGAATCAAGACTAAGCTATTATTTAAAAGGTTCATTTTGTAAAGACATTAATTGATGGCCTGCATATGGAAGAGAGTTGGAAAATATTGTGCATTTTGTGCATTATTTTGTTGGCAAGTAAATCGTTCTAGTAATTAATGTTGACATCTTTTTTACAATACATTAAGCAATATAGACAACATATACTCTGCCCAGCTTTTTATTTTTTGGGGGGCAGGGAGGTGGAATATAGGGTCTCCCATGGCTGAGCACTGTTACTGCAGTAGGGCCTTCCATTGCCTAGGAAGGTCCTAGTCTGTCTGTAAAAGATACGTTTTACAGTTCTGGACTTTGAAGACATTTTTGAGAATCTAGCATTCTCACAGAGTGCCAGAGCTGTAGAGATTCAAAATCAGTAACATTCTTAGTGAACCATTCCTTTAAGGAGCCCCACTGAAAGCGTCATTCCCTCCCTTATGGATTTCAGGTAGAAAAACAACTCACTGCTATGTTCAGACAGACATCAGTCCCCTTTCTCTTCCTCCCTTGTCCCCATACCTAACCAAATAGCAATCCAAGCATCTCTTTATCATTCTCAACAAGTTTAAGCACCTTAATTCTGAGGTTCTAGATATGTAGAAAATTAGTGCCCTTCATGACTCAAAGCTATGGCAATTTTTTTAGATGTTTATTGACCTGTTTATTACTATCTGTTTATTGAACTGTTTTCCATGAATCTGTCTAATCCCTTTCTGAGCCTGCTGATGTTGTCTGCCTCCATTAATTCCCTTGGCAGCAAGTTCCAGAAGTTCACTACTCACTGTGTCAGGAATTATTTCCTTTTATGTGTTTTCAACCAATCTCCTGTTACCTCTAATGGGTGTTCTAGCTATGGGTTTGTGAGATTTGGTGAAAAAAGGGAGTGAGGGTTCTAGAAAGGGCTTTGACAGAATTTTGTCCTTGCAGCTATAAACCTTTTCTAAGAGAAAAATAAAAGTATCCAAATAGGGCCACAACACAACTCAGAATGTAAGAGCCTGACACAACAGCGTGAGATTCACTGAGCACTGTCACTAATTCAGATTTACTAACCCAGCCTACAGAATTCTATGACCTAGTCCTTGATGAAAAGACAATCCACTTTACAGTTTCAAAGTTTGTAACCAACCCTTGTATTCAGAACTTGGGAATGAGACTATTTGAGGATTGATAGCTTTGTCACAACTGAAAAGATTCATCTGTCATGACTGAGATTCATTCAGCTACAAAAAAAAAAAATCCCAAACGTTCTTACAGTTCTGACTGAGAGGAAGAAAGAGTGGAAAATGTCAGAATGAAGCATTCACTACAGGTTTTTTTCAGAAATATCCATCCAAATTTTGGGTTGAAGTCTACATAGACCTTCCATCCAAAGCCAATTTAACTGAGAGCCCAAGGAAAATACATCCCCATCTGGCACAGACTGTTGTTCCAAGCTGCGACCAGACGATTCCCTCCACCCTCACCCTCCAAAACCAGAGTGACTATTAAAAAATAACCATTCTCTTAGGTTAAAGAAAAAAATAAAAAATCTCCCGACCATGGTTGAAGCCAAATGGCCCTTCAGGCTACTACTGAAGAATCAATTACATTAGCTGTAAGCCTAAGAGAGTCCTGGGGACAATCAGTCAGAGCCATAATAGCTGTGAGGGAATTGTTAAGCAAATTGAGGGATTCTTTAGGTAATTGGGATTGGACAACCAGGTCATACTTAATTTGAAGCATCCATTCCATACAAGTGCTTCAGAGGTATAGCAGGAACTAAAGACAGTAAAGTCTAATTGTGCTGCTACTAACCCCGTGCTTTTAAAGGGGCACCCCACCCCACCCACCCACGACTGTACCCCCATTCTTGCACAGAATGTTTAATAGGATTGTGCTCACTCTCAGCAGAGGAGAATTCAGGCAGCTCCTGCAGGGTCAAATCAAGGAGCTGAGAGCTCCACAGCCTTCTGGGACGACCTGCAGTGCTTTTTCACAGCTTGAGGCAGGGACAGGAAATGCTCAGATACCAAAACTGAGAAGGAAAGAAATGGACAACCCACTGTTTTTTTTAAGACAGTCCAAAGATGCTAAGGATGTACATTTTTCTGGTTTTGTGGCTGACCATGCATTCAGCATACTAAATGTATACTTAACTAGAAATTCTGGTCTTCCAAAGAAACTCTGCAAAAATCCACAACTTCTGCTTTAAGCTCTTCAAATTTTACAGGCAAGAAAATCCTCAGTTCTGGGAGGTTGCTCTGAGGGGGCTGTGAGGGGACCTCAAATCAAATTGGATTTTTTACCCAGTTAAACAGGGAAGTATTCCAACAGCAAAAAGCTCTCAATTTCCTTTGTTCACTGAAACAAGTTTCAGAAAAAAAAAAAAGGTATGCCCAAAATCCATCTTCATGTCCAGTTTGCTTTTAGAGAAACCTGTTGCAAGCAGCTATTGCTAGCCTTTTTTGGCTTCTCCAGAGAAAAGCAAGCCATTTGGGTTGGTACAATAGGGATTGAAGTCCCAAGAGATGCTAATTCTTTGTTGGATTTCCCTGAAATTTCACAAGGTGAACAAAATGAGCCAGCAAACATGGCCCTAAGACTGCCAGCACCAAAGCTGACAAATCTATCTCTTGTCTCCCTTTCCTCTGATTCTTTTCTGGAACTAATTTTAGGAAAAACCCTATTTCTGGGTCTTCTGGCAAAGAATACCTCAGATAATTGCCCAGAATGGAAGATTCTGCTAGTGCCACATTTCTTTGGCAAGGCAAGAGAAAAACTGGGAAAAGAGGGATAAAGAACAGAACCTGGATGGCTGAAGGGTGCCAAAGCAAGAGTTTTGCGCCAGTTGCCATTCTGCTCGAAATGTGCAGTGAGGAGCCCAGCTCCCTGCTCCCAGCAAGCTGGCCATGGCTTAGAAGAGCTGGCCAGAGCAGCTCTGGCAGCACAGCTGATGACAGGGAAAACTTGGAGTAGCAGACAGGCCAATAGCCCATTGGTAGAGGTCAGGAATATCTGATCATGCACACTTCTGCCATTACAGGGCTCCCATGGAGTACAAATCCATCCATTTCATGCTCCTGTTTTGGAGGATGTTTAACTGCTTATCAAATCAGTGAGCACTTTTCTAGCCTTGACAGAACAAGAGCCAACAACAGGAACCGGTTGCAATTCTACCTCTAATGTTTAGAGTTGTGACATGATCTATTCAGCCAGGCTATGTCCTTCTGAAGTTATCCAGCAGTATGCCAGCAGTCACCCAGCAACAACAGCGCCTAAATAAAGAAACCATGTCAAACAAACAAACAAACAAACAAATAAACAAAAAGTAAAATCCCTGATCTGGAACATACTGCCCTAACTGAAGGGAGTCTTTCCACTCCACACACTACACTAACACCAATTTAGGTGAGTGAGCAGGCAAACTGTCTCCCATGAGACTAGTTAAACAGGCTATGGTATAGCAGCTCAATTGCCTGGACAACATCAGGAGTCAAAGTCTGGGGAGCACTTGAAGAGCACAGCAAATAACCCATCTACAAAAATAATCATCATCAAAAACAGTCATCCACAAAATTTTTGCTAATCAGTACTTTGAAAAATGAGCCATCACTTTTTGTGAAGATAATGGATGGGAATTCAGTCTGTGTTGCTGCTATGGAAAAAAATGTCCATCGCTTTAGACTACAGGAAATGCTGAGCACACAGAATTTGAACTCAGAGAGCTTGGTGTAGAAATGGTCATGGTTAGATAGTCTCTTTCTTTTGACCAGAGAGCTGCAAAGAAATCTATTTCATGTGTAGGAAGAATGCTTAGATTAAAAGTTGCTCCAGCAGAATCTTTAAGAGCCCTTACCTGATGCAACCTGGGTGAAACTTCAAGGGCAGTGAAGATCCTCAAAAGGGTACCCACAGGTAGAACAAAACATTTACAAGATGAGTGATAATAATATAGCTTCTTCCAAGCTCCAGGTCAGCAAGGGAAGCAACATTATAATGTTCAAAGATACTTTTGGTAGCAGAAACACAATGCACAATATCTGCTCTCTGCTGCTGCATCCCCACAGTCATTACTCACGCAATGAAAAGAAAAAAACAGGTGTATGAGGCAGCTGTGCTTGACAGAGACTACTTGCAAAAAAATAAGGGAAGGCTGCAGACCATCAAGATTATAAACATCATCTATCTCAACACTGTATTTATTTGGCCAGTAGTGCTAAAAAAGATGTCAGCCTCTTTTGCTGGAAATTGTCCACTTCACATCATGCAATCTTTGTACAGGCACATGAGTCAATGACAGAATTCTAGATGTTTTGTTTGGGACAGCAGTACTGTTTGAAGTTCTAACTTAACAGGCACCATGCTTTTCAATCTTGTGTTTCATAAATGCTGCTCTACCTTAGAACAGGCTATATTCAAAAACTGGAACGTCACCTGAGAGAAACCCCTAAACCACAAGGTGGGTCCTTTTTGGCAGAAAAACAGAGTATGGACCACAGAAATGCCAGTTTCGACCACAACTGATAAGATCAGGACACATGTGGTGTTAATTGGTCTAGACACTGGGAGATTCCAACTGCTTCCGTCCTGCTACATTTCTGATACCAGCAGTCTACCACAATATCCCACTGTACTTAGAGTCAGAGTCCTGTTGCCTTCCATGTGTGGACACAGTGGGCATGGAGAAGAGGGAGATTTGCTTTGACACCCAAGAATAACTGCATCACCTTGGGAGACTGCATTTCAAGTTTTGCTTCCGATTATAATTATAATTACTTGGTGATGATCACCTCCCCCTTCAGCTTAATTTAAAATGTTTCTGAGTTGGAGAAATGAATGACTGGAATTATCTGGGAAGAGCTAGAGGGATGGGGGAAGGATGTAAACTAACTTTTGCTCTTTCAATTCTTGTCATTGGCAAAAACCTTTAAAAATATTGCCAATTAATTTTCCTCACAGTGGTAGGCTTTGTAATTGTAACCTGTAACCAGTTATAACTATCATGTTGCTTGATTCATCCTAATTGCTGATTGTTGTGACCAATACATGATTCTAGAACTTTCAGTACAGGAGGGGAGGAGAAACACAGTAGTGTTTGAACTGGCAGCGCATCACTGTTCTTCCTATACAGTGTTCTTACTGGGCATAACTGTTAAATTACATTGGGGCCACCCATCACATACATTTAGTTGGGCTTACAGCTATGTATCCAGTGAGAAGAAGGAATCAAAAAAGTTGAAGGAAAGTAAATTCCATTTCAAAGACAACAGCACTGGAGAGAAGTCAAGAAATCCTAAGGATCTCACATTCCCCTGCTGGTTCTCTCATGTAGATTTTCCTCTTTTCATTTCCACAAACACAATATGATTACTTTCAAGAACTAGGCATGAGTTAGTAACCAAAAGTGGAAAGCCACACACACACACACACACACTTGTGCAGAGCTGAGGTCAGGGTTTGGCAGTACCCTGCTCACACTGAACAAAGCCCCTCTCAGGCAGTCCCAGGAATGCTGGGGCTTCCACCACCAAGGCTGGGAACATCCCAAATAACCCAGAATCACAGAGGTAAAATGTCTTCTGATTCAATGCATTCAGTGGCTGCACTGAAATTCCACAGCCCAAAATACATTAGCATGATGATACTGATATTCCATCTCATGATATACTTCATTACTGATATATCTCTAATGAAATATATGGTGAAATCTATCCGACAACATCTGCACCCCAGTTCAGCCATGCCAGACAGACAGAATGACTGGCTTGAAGACTTCCTTCACCACTTTCCTTTATCCCATTTTGCCAGCTTTCAAGAAGGTGGCTGTCTTTGCCTTCCTCTGAATGAGAGAGATTATTCAAAAATGGGAAATAAAACCAAGTGGCAAGAAAGGAGCAGCTGCTAGAACCAAACTGATGATGACAGTGCACCCATCAAAGAGAACTAAGAGATTCCTATTACCTGCCATCTAGCCTCTGCCTCGGGTGTTCAGTGTGTTTTAAGTGCAGAAGCTTAATTTGTTCTTGCACATACTAGACCACTATTGCAGATGAATCTCCAAGCGTAATCAACTAGTTGATCTACCAAAAACATGCTAGGCCATAAAACCAGTACAGTGAATTTAATCTAAAAAGATATGTTAGATTCTTTTTCCACAGACCCTTAGTCTTAAAAATAGTCTTTATGCATATGAGAAATCCAATGGTGTTTACAAGAATAATGGTTTGCAGCATTGGGCAATAAAAGCTGAGATTCTCTTTGCAAACAGATAAATATTTGCACACTGGTACTGTGTGACCATCTACCCAAATATTATCTGTGTGCAGGAGGAATAAAGCACATTTTGCCAGTTGCTTTATTTTGCCAGTTGCCAGAACCATAATATCTGTTTCCTTTTCTTCCTAAGCTCTACTATTCCACAACAGAACCCACAGTCTGTACAGATATTGAGGATAAATAAGTGATGCATGGGGACTTAATATTACTTAATACTTATAGAGCACTTATATATTCAGAGTATTGTACAAACATTAGGAAAACAATCCTTATACCAACTTGCAGGACAACTAAGTATTACTTTCCAAATTAGGGCCAAAGCTTTTGCTCATGTCTATACCCACTCTTTATTTTACGCCGTCAAAGCAAAACTAATCAGTAGCAATGTATATCATATTCCCTGGAATGCCAGCACCCACTACCTCAAAAAAGGACTCAGTTTTAAGAATTGTTATAGAGGTTAAAAGTCCAGAACATAGGAGCTGCAAGGATGTATATTGATAAGAGAATCAGTTAAGAGGATTTTATAATATTTTTAACATATAAATATAAATAAATACTTGTAGTATTTGAGGATTCAAAGAAAAGTCTGAAATTAATAACCACAACCAGCAGAGTTCACAACACAGTGACAATATGCTGAACATGCTAGTGGTGCTTATGATGCCTGTTGGAGGTTTAAAGGCTCCAACTGCAATACTGGAAAGGCTGCATTCCCATCCTCCAAAACACAACACCAGAACCAGACTAACCTCATTAACACGAACAGGCTGCACTGACACACAGCCAGCATGGGGGGATCCTTGCTCATGGGTGACATTTGAACTCTGGGCTGGACAGAGAGGGAATGCAGCCAAGCCTAGAAAGGGTGCAATTCTCACCATGAAACTCTGATGGAGACAGAACAAGGAGCTGGCTGCTGAGGCTGAAATCAGGAGGACAGCTAACACTGGGGTGAGTTGCTCCCAGGCTCCATGTGGCCCTGAAGAGGGTGCTGAGTAAGCAGCTGGCAGGGTTTATCCACTCAACTTTCTCCAACCCTGAGAATCAGCCTGGCAGCCTTCTAGCTCTCCCTGCTCTCCCATGTACCTTTTCCTTCTTTTATGATCAACAGTCCCACGAGAGACTTCGGAGAAAATGTTGGCCTCAAGTACTCAAAATACTCAAGAGTTAAGTCTGGCATTTTTAGAATACCTGCAGGTAGTCTGGCAAATCAAGTATCCCACATTCACCCATCTCTAATGATGATTATTATGCACCAACAGCTGTCTACAGTTCAATGGATGAGGATCTAATTGATCTCATTACCTCGCCCCATATAAAGTGAAGAGAATTCCTGCTTCTCTGGGTTTGGGGATCCTAGACTGCCTGAGGACTCTGTGCTGAAGACCTGGAAACAGTCTGTTTGGTGGTGCTGCTCGTTTGCTTTCAGCTGGTCAAAATTCACAGAAACAAACATCTTGTAATATACGGTATAATATATTACAATGTGGCTTTTGTCTTACCAGTTTAATACTGAATAACTCTGATAGCATTCATATGAATATTAATTTTGTAATAAAAAGCAAGACTGGTGTATTAGTTATGCGTTCTTTTGTTACTCTTAGTCTTTAATTATTATTATTAATGCTATTATGTCCAATTTCCCCTCACCTCGCTCACCCTCGCAGTCCCCGCTGCGGTGCCCTGTCTCAGGCAGCGAGCTCCTTCTGGAGCCAACAACAATGTCACCCAATTAACCCTCTGGCAGGGTACACTGTGGTTTAGAAACGGTGCTGCTTCCTCTGCTACAAGTCTCTGAGTGTCATTTCTCACAGCCAGGCACCCAAATCTCTTCCTTGGCCTTGGGTTGCCTGCCCAGCACGGCTGGCCCCGTGCGGGGTTTGCCATGTGGCAGGATCAGCCAAAATATTTCTGCTGGGGAGCTTCTGCAATAGGAATCTGTGCTTCATATTTTAAAAGTTACATTTCTGAGGAAAAACAGAAAAAAGAAGCAAAGCCATTTGCAGAAACAAAAGGCCTGAGTCCACCTCTTTTGGGTGGGTGTAAATCCTCTGTCTTTAATAAAGTTATGTCTGATTTATAACTGTGTGAGAGGAGATTCTGGCCCGTAATATAATATAAAATGCTCAGCTTTCTGCAGTTTGCTTATTCATAAAGATTACTCCACTGACACTGTGGAAAAGATGCAATGAAAAATACCTAGTGCTCTGCAGCTTTGCAACTGCCAACTCTCTCTTGTTTTTAAAAGAATACCACTGTTCATTTGCTAGTCTACAGCAGATATATTTTTAACATAAAAACACTATATTTAATTGGTTATGGATCTCAGTTCTTTTAGCACTACTGGAAATCACACAAAAACACATTAGTACAGAGCAATTAGTGCAATGGCAGTAAACAACTAAGGCACTATTAAGCTGTGGGTGATTAAATAGTATTACTTCTTTATTTTTTATGATATTAGAGTAAGAGAAGAATTTTAAACATATATTCCCGCTTATATTAATAAATGATATGAAGAGCAGGTGTCTTTAAGAGTATTTTTGTCAGGGCACTTTAGTTTGTAAGAAAGGTTTTCTTTTAATGGAAGATTTGTATCTTTATATGGTGTATCACACTATTTCTTATCTCACTACTCTGGGACATTTATACAGTAATATTATTTAATGAGAGTTATGAAATCACACACTGTTCCTTCAGAAAATAATACCCGTATCTCTACCACCAAGGAACAAAGAGCTACCAAACTCCCAAAATAATATGCAATTATTTATATCCGTGAGAAGAACAACCCGGGTACTATTTGACAAATTTACTACAAGGGGCTGTAACAAACAGTGTGATAAGTTAGCCCGAGTGGCAGTGACCTTCAGGCAACATAAAAGACAAGAATCTGACCCAAGGACAGAACCCTTGTGGTATACCTTTTTAATCTGCCTAGCCCTCACAATGTCTCTGGACTCTGTACTTGTTTATAGATCATCCTCATGGTCTGGCACATCTTTTCCTCGGCATCTGATTAAGTTAACAATGTGCTGCTATTTGCATGCAGATTTGCCAGGCCTTTCTCTACAGCTGCTCCCAAAGACTTGGTCTTTCTCTGTAATGTGATAGCACAGCAGTCAGTAAATGCAATCTTTGTCAAACCCAGGTGTGCTCTTGATTTGGTTCTCATTCGTTCCAAGCAATTTTTCTTTCTGTAGCATTTATAAGGCTCTATTATAGTATAGCCACATCTGGAGCTAAAATTCTTCTATTAATTATATACTTTTACCACTATAAAGACAAATTCAGACACAGCTACTAACATTTTTGTTGTTCTTCTTATTCTCTTTTTGACAGACTGTATTTTATTTCTGTAGAATTTTAATTTTTAAAGCAGCATTCCTGATTTTTATTTCCATAAAAACAGTAATGCAAGCATGAAATCTAAATATTTAGTATCCCTAGTCTAAAATCACGCTATCCAGAGCAATATAAAGTATTAAGCCTAATTTTTTTAAACCTTTGAATACTTATCATACATACGATACTTTAAAAACGTACTGTCTCATTAAAAGAGTTACAATCTACTTGGGAAAGAAAGAGAGTGGTTAACAAAAACAGAAAACAACTTACTCAGTTCCCTAGTGGATGCTGGTTCACATCACAGAATCACCAAACAATTTGTACCCTCCACAGTCAAAAAGCAGAACCAAATTTGATCAGCATGGTGACTTAAATGCTGTATTTTCTTTGTGCAATGAGGGTAATTTTTCAAGATCAGGTTTGAAGTAGATTAGGGCAGAAATATGAGCTAAGCCTTCACTCTTATCATCTGAGTATGGATAAAGGATGCATTCACCCAAGAGCACCGAAAGTTATTTTCTAAGAAAAATTTTTTCTACCTCTTTTTTTCCATGTGTGGGTACAGAGATCATCACAACAAAGTAATAAATGGAGACAAGCAAACAGGTTTGACAAGTGAATATTCACTGCAAAAATATACATTTAGAAGGAAACCAGAAATCTTATTTGTTAATTTAAAATCCCATTCATGAGCCAAAAGGGAGGCTTCTTTGCTAGGTAAATACCTGTGTGTTAAAAGAGGTCAGAATTATTTTAATTACAGGAGCACTACGAAGAAATACCAATCCCCACAACTGAGGGATGATTTCCATCTCACCAAGTCAGGTGGTCTTCTCCAGCCTTTGGCCAAATAAGTTTAATATGGACATGGTGAGAGGAGATCTTGACTTTAGTATTATTTATTTTAAAAGGAAGTATAAATGGAAAACTTTTTCTTCCCTAATCAGCTTTCTTCTGGTTTGCTATCACTGATTTTTTTTTCCATATTTGTTTCAAAACTAAAAGAAATGCAAGTGTTCCATGGCTGTGCAGCTGAATTCACTGAAGCATCAATGATTTCTGAACTATTTTTCTTTAATAAAATTACGAATAAAAATATCAAACTAGCTTTACCCATTAAAAATAAAATACAGCTGTAATGTTCTTCATGGTGGACTTTTTAAACTATTCTACTGAGGAAAAAGCTTTTATTTATTTACAGCAGATTTTATCTTCCCAAATCACTTATTTCAGATGATTAGTTTGGCCATATATACACCCAGTCTGCACAGACATGCAGACACACTCACACACAGATTCACACACAACATATACCCATGCAGGAGGTAAAAGAATCAGCAGACAGACAGAAGCTGTGTAACCAGATTACATCACAGGTTACGATGGAAATAAATAAAAGAAAATCTCTCTTGCTTCCATAGCGTGGCATTTTAGTGGTGCTGGTTTGACTTTTGGCCCACACACATATGCCAATGGCAAGGCTAACTCTAGGGACTAACAAAAAAGAATGTGTGTTCACAGCTGTACAGTACACCAATACAGATTACATGTTTTCAGTGTTGCGGCCACAACAGAATGCTAATTAACATACTGGAGTGATGAGAACGGCTGTAAGGGCCTTATTGTTCCATTATTTCATGCAGCCCAGCTGCCTTTGTTTATGTCACTTATCCTCTCGTGCCACAGGTTTTTACTCCAAAAATACTATCCCAATACAACGTTAATATTTAAAAAACAAAGAGGTGGCAGATTGTCATTTTTGTGTCAGTCTCAAACTGCAGAACTGTTAAGCTGTTCTGGTTCGGTATTTAGAAATAATTTAACAGCCATATTCAGACACTGCCTGCATTCTAACATAATGGCTGAATACTTGAACCAAGCAAATGCATAACTATCCTGACATCACTTATGAGATTTAGATTGGTCAGTTAATGGAAGTCTTTACCAGAATCAATACCATAACAGCTTCTTGAAATGAACGTGATTTTTTACACAGAGTGCTGTGAACAATAAGTACAGAAATATCCTACCTTTGTATACAGCACAAAGGAACTGGGATTTGAAATTAAGAAGCAATTACAGTTTTTTGCAAAGTAATGTTACAGTTGATTATTAGAAATAAACACATACAAAATAAGCACTTTTTAATAAATAGCTGGAGAATATTAAAATTCCACAATCCTATTATTCCTTTTTTTCCCTACTTTTTAAACAGCCATTTTATCTGCTGTCTTGGTTATCATGTTGCTGTTAAGGATTAATATTGATGATTGTTGCCAACAATGGTTAAATACTGCAGAAAAACACTTTTTATGAGAGAGATGTAGCCATATCTAACTGTAAGTAGTATTAGTTGTACCTGCTGCTTTGACTTCTTTGATTGATTCATGAAAAAAAAAGCAATGTTAAATGCCATTAATATTCTTAGTTGTATTACAGTAGTGCCTGAATGTCTTGGCTGATGTTGGCCAGGTTCAGATCCAGGATAGCTAAGAAGACAACAACTTCCTAGTACAAAGGAAGAGAAGAGTTCCTGTCCACAGAAGCTCTCTGATCCCAAAAGCATTTATGTTTCTCAACAGAGAAATCAAACAACTTGGCTCCCTTGACTTCTGTGAAACCACACAACAGGCTGAGGGGTTTAAAGAAACTATTAAGGTTTTATTTAGTCAGTAGCAACAAGTGTGATAATTTGAAAAAGTGAAATAAGGAGGGGAAAAAAAGAGCAAAGAGCCAGAAACCCCAGGACATCACTGGTAGGAAGTTCACTGTACTACTACCTGGTTACAACTCAAAAGTTTCTTCCCCTCATTTACTTGGTATAAAGAAATAGGAAACATTAATGATGAAAAGTTTTCCAAACAATTTACTCCATCAGTTGATTGTAGTTGCTGTCAGAGCATGAGCTTGGCTAGAACCCGAAGTGTTAATGGTGCATTTCGTTCTCAAATTAAAAGGAAAAAACCTAAAATTTAATTCCAGTTTCACAAGTTTAGCTTTTCCAACAACAGGTGAGGGAGCTAACAACATACCTGTCACCTCAGATTTACCCAGTGAACAGAAACATCAGAAAGGGTAAGTCTTCCCCAAAAACGTCATCCCCCTAATCAGAGACATACTGTCGTTAATCACAACGCACACCAAAATCCTGAAAACACCCAATCGAGTGAACGAGCCCTGGTTGCTTTTTAATTACTTTAACTGGTAACCGCAGACAAACGTGCAACTGCTTGAAGTGTCTGTCTTATGCAAGGCAGAAATGAGGGGATTTAATGTTTTCTCCAGCTACACAGCTCACGATGGTGAACGCGCCACAGGTGTGGTACAATCTAATACAGAGCAGTTTCTCAGCTATGACCATTCCCCTACTGTGGACAGAACATAGATTTTTTTTAACTGGATCCAGGAGCTAGCTAAATTACCCAGCTGCTCTGTGTTTAAGCCCCCAGCTAGTTTATATACCAATAACAATAAACTTTCTATAACAGCAACCCAGTCTATTACAGTGCTTCTTGCTCAAGCTAAAAGTGGGCCACTGTTAGTTCAGCCATGTTCATGGATGACACCATGGGATTTGTCCCTTCCTAAAACTGTAAAAACATTAAAAAAATATACAAGTGCATGCTCAATTAATGGAGTTTTGTTTTCTAGTAGGATGATCTTTTATTTTATGGTACAGACACACAGAATCTTAAGCCTATCAGTTGGGAACACATTGGAAGGTTGGCTTTTTATTTATACTTATTTATAACGCAACACCAAGTTGCAGTCACAAAAAGAAGTACTGACAATGGCCTCTTAATAAGTTTAGTATGGTACAGTCACAGGTACTGAAAACTTCTCTACAGATAATCCACTCATACATTTATTTTTAAAAATAGCATTCAATTCTGATATCAATTAAATAAAATTGTTTACAGTGTGTAATAGGTGTGCTGTTGAAACTGTGATGGTCTGTTCTAAGAATGAGAAGTGTTATAGAGAGATGTAATAGATTTTATCAGACCAGCCAATATGTTAGAGCAGAAAAAAAAAAAAAACAAAAAAAAAAAAAAAAAAAAACCAAAAAAAAACCAACAACAACAACAAAAAAAAAAACCAACCAAAAAAAAAACTCAAGACAGATAAGATTTTAGGACCAGAAAAAGGACTTGTTTCCTCTAAAAGGTAGCAATTGTTTCCCTGCAGAGATATCTATTGATTTACTAACATGACACATCTCTATAAGCTTTGTCTTTCTGAAAACACATTATAAAAATAACCATTAAATTAACACTTAACAAAAATAAAATTTTAAAAAATTGAAGCAACAAAATTGACAAAACACTAGTTTACATCATGATTTCCTTGAAGTTAGGAAGAAATTCTGTCATGACTTAACTGTTCCCATTGCTTCATAACTTTCACTGAACTACTTCTTTCAATCTTAGTTTATGAAATTCTACTGAAATTAACTTCTTGTGGCTAAGGCTGATACAAATAACAGCAACAAGGCACTAAAACACTAATAAACAGATTACAAGGTCACATAAATGGATATGCATATAGCTGCTGGGCATAATGCATAAGTAACTTCAGGTGCAAGCCATAAAATACAGCAGTGAGTATGTAAGCACAGGCAACCACAAAAAAACCTCAGTTGTCAATTTTTGAAAATGCATATCCTCTCTGCATTTAATCAGGCGTTTAACTTAAAAGTATCCCCATCTTAATTGTAGATTTTAAATCACTTTTAGAGACCAAAGCCTAAGATTTTTCAACAGAGACTCCAACACTGTAAGAAAACCATGCCAGATTACATAGGAGCTGCAAGATTCTCCTACATTATTTATCTACATCATGTATGGCATCTTATCTCTACAAACACAGCCATTTTCAAAATAACCCTCAAAAGAGGGTACTCTTGTTTTCACAGTCACTCCCAGACCTCAGCTGGAAACAGACTTAGCTTGAAAGTGCTCACTTGCAGACAAACCAGTCCAGGCACTATATAGCTGTCACAAGGCTGACAGCTTGTTGTATGGGGATGATTGTACCTTCCCCACAGAAAGTCCCATGGGAAGGGCTGGAAACAAAAGAAATCCTTATGGGATCCACCCAACTGAGCAGGGCAGCAGTTGCCTTCTGCTGAGAGGACTAACCCGGCAGCCCTCTCCAGCCTGCCCCATTGAGCCCTGCCCGATCCAAACATCACTGAGAGACCTGCACACCTTGCTCAAGCCCAAGCTCCTCATTCCCCCTGCCCTGTGCCACCACACAGCTGAGAGTTTGCTCTGGGATGAGCTGCTGACTTCGGCTGCACGTGTGGTCATGGAGCAGGAATCCTGCTGGGACGTGGCACAGGGGAGCCCCTCTGTAAAGCTACAGCCTAGCACGAGGGCCTCTCCTCACCAGCACAATTCCTGCTGCTGCACAAGGGAAGCACACAGCAAGGCAAGGACATCTGCACAGGGGCTTTGTGCCCCCACACCAACTCTAATCCAATTACAGCCATGCCTTCATGGGTCCTGAAGAGGCTCCAAGAAAATGATGGCTAAACACTTGAGCTGCATTCCTTTTTCCTGGTCTTTGTGGACCAGAGGTGATGATTTGCAGCTTCCCATAGTTCCCAACCCTCCCATCCCTACCTGCCAGCCTCTACTCCTTCCCCTCACAGTGCTCCATCATCAATCAGTTCTTCAGATGCCTGCCAGGGATCTGCTTTGTTCTGCATCCAATTCCAACTGGCTGTACATAATAAGAATTTCACTCCTGTGCCTGTGCTTTCCACCTGGGAAATTGAATCCTTCATGCCATTAGCCTTCTATATTGTCCTCTGACCGTATGGAAAGGGTTCCACAGTAGGAGAAAGGAAAAGGAACCTGCTACAGAAACTAGGCCCTTGATCTGCAAAAAGAAGCTTTCATACATCAGAATTCCCCTTCTCTGAGAAAAAAAAAAAAAAAAAATGTGTTTCACTTATTTGTCCAAAAAGCAGGATTTCCAGGCCTAAAAATTATGTCATACAGAGAATAAGGCAATCTCTTGGTCTTAGAAAATCCCAGGGCCAAGGGAATCTTGGGGCTGGATTCTGTAGCTGAGGAAGCATTATTCTGACAGGGCTCACCACCTCCTGCATGACTCTTGGTAAACATGTGCTTTCCATGCTGAAGCACAGGAAATGTGATGGTTTAATGTGAACGTGTGATAGGTTTTGCTTAAGGTGTTTGGGCTTTTGTTGTTTGTTTCTTTTTTCTTTTAGAGTTTTACTTAAATTAGGGGGTTGAAAGAAGCGAAAATTCTGCAGAAGTCCAGAGATTTTGGCACAAGCTCAGGAAATATTGCATTGCTGAACTGCCACTGCTGTGGTTCAGCCACTGATGTCCAAAGCCACATTCCCTGTAGCCAACTGAGCTCTTTGCAGTGCTCACAGCACACCCAAAGCATGCACTAGTATTCAACTAACGTAGACCATGTTATGCCTTATTATATCACAGACACTGTATTTCGTGGCATGACCTTGTTGCTTCAGAAGAATATTTTTAAAGAAAACACTGCTTCAGCTGGGGTGGATTTGTGAACTTATGGCATTACCACACCACTGCCACCTAATGTATAGGAAGTTATACCTTCAAACACTTAGACATAGACGAGTGCTCAAAATCCCCTGTTTGAAGAACAACAAAATAATAAGAAATAATAATTATAGCAATAACTGCTTAGTATTTCTATGATAAAAGTGCTGAAAAGACACTAACTAATTAGTGCTCACAACACCCATGTGAGGCAGAAAAGTATCATTATCCACATGCTACAGATGGAAAACTGACAATGTGGAGTTACCTGCCTTTCCAAGACATGCATGAGGGGATAATCACCTAATGCAAATTCATCAAAACCCTGTGGGGAAAGCACCAGTAGAATGGTCAGACAGGTTCAGTTTCCTCCCTGTGAGCTCTGATGCAGTGAGAGAGAGAGCAGCATGGGGAGGTGTGGGACAGACACACGTACCCTGCATCTAATCTAGAAGCTGTGCAGAGAGGAGACAGAGACAGCTGCACAGATCATTAAAGGCAGCCTGATTACTTGAGCTTGACACCTCTTTTTTTCCCTAGAACGTCACTCACAGTGATGGGGTAGTCGAGTCAGGCTGGGAAGCCAAGTGGGTTTTGCAGGAGGAAGATCCCCCGGACTGAACCCCACTGAATATACAGCTTTTGCAGCACCACCTTTGACCACATAGTTAAGAATCAAATTAAACACCTGGGGTTTGCTATCCTTTCCATGCATCTCTCTCAGGAGCCAGGTAGGCTGGTTTCTTGCACATGTACATTCTGACAATAGCTCACTTAGAGGTTTGTTTTCTTTTTTCTGTAAGGCTGTTAGCTCAGCTCTGTATAACCAAGAGGTTTGGGTGACTTGCATAAAGCATGGATAAAACTACTGCTACCAATCACAGTCAGAGGCTGATCAAAGCCAACATTCATTAACTCTGAACACAAAATTGTCTGAATCCATCAGTAAATGCAATGGTGCCTAATTAGAGAAGGCATTGCCTGTTTCAAAAGCCATGCTATCTAGCTGGACCATTGAGCAGTAGAGAAAAGTAAAGAGTAGCAAAATCTCATATGAAGGAATTAAAAAAGCACAGTGATTTCACTCTTTATGCATGGCACAAGTTATTATCTCAAACAGTGACATCAATAATAGGGGCCTTTATTTAGATAGTGCTGAGCTACAGCAATTCCCATTCACTTTAGGTGGAATTGAGGGTGCTCAGCAGGACTGAAAAAAACAGTGACCAGATAAGCATTGTAGTGTGTGGTCCAGGAAGCTGGAGAGTATCTGGAGAAAAAGGAAGAACCATAATTAAATACAAACTTAATGGAACACAGACAGCCAGGATCCTGTGTTCTCCCCAGTAGCACTTTTACCAGAGTGAAATGGAGCAACAATAATCCAAGCTCAATTCCATTTAGTCCTCCTTCCACATAAATAGCCTAGGAAAAATAACTGTGAAGCTATCAATCCCAGGAAAGAAATTGCATTGAGAGAAACCTAAACAAAAGTTTTATATCAAATCAGAAATGAAGAGATACTCACAACCATTTTTCACATACATTCATTGATACAAACTTTTTTTTTATATATGCTGCTTCTGCCCTTTTGCATTTGACCTCTGACTACTCCAGCAAACCAGCTCCACTAGCAGGAACATCTAGGAAAAATAAAGGAGCTTCAATGACTTGTGGAAGTCCCCTGAGCTGTATATCAGAGTGTAACACGGTAATTGCTAATGGCCTGGCTGGTGTGAGAGGCTGGCTGGGGCTCCT
>NC_071540.1:6671663-6674163 GCF_026979565.1 Vidua chalybeata
TGAAAATGCAGGTGTGCAAGTCACTTGTCAGATTTGTTAATGGCACGTTAACACTCACTAACATGCTGCAAATAGTGAATGAATACAACAATGCTATTTCTGTTAGTTGGACACATTTCTGAAGAGTGAAATTCAGCTTTCTACTACATATTTAAGTAAAGAAAGATATCCTAAGTTAAAGACAAAAGGGTTTTTCTGAAACTAAGAGCAGAAAGCCCAAAATTTTACCAGAGGTAAATACATATGCACATAAAATGAAATTCCACCCAGAGGTGAATTAATACTCATGGATTTCTAGCTGTTTCACTCTGACATTAAACCTTTCCAGTTTGCAGGTAGAAGCAAGCATTCAATATACCACAGAGCAGCCTCTGAAACTCCAGGGCAAAGCTACAGCTTCCACATATCCTCAAGTTCTTCACAAAGAAGGGAGTTCTGCGAGACACAGAACAACGCCAGCTCACACAGCAATCCACAAGAGCTGTGGATACCCAGCAGCTTTCCCAAGTGGGCCTCCAGGCAGGGCTCTTCCACACTAAAGACAAAACCCTACTCTATTTCTGACACTGGCAGGCAGAGAAATAGCCATAAGTAGTTGCCTTCAGCCAAAGGTCTGGAAAGGAGAATAAAAAGTTGCACGTCCACCATGCAAAGCGAAATCCTGCCCAGCACTGGCTTCTGGGGCATCAGTGGGTGCAGAGCCCAGCAGTTCCACTCTCACATGTATTTTCCAGTGTCCATGCTGGGGCAAAACCCCAAAACTTCCTACCCTCAAAATACAGCAGCAGCCTGTGGAACGGTGCCAGAGAGCTGTGAGAAGGGACCTACCCCTGCCTGCTCCAGCAGCTCCCTTCACCTGCTCCACAATGGACCGTGAGAAATTTGTCTTTTGCATAACATGAGGAATTTGTCTACTGTATTAATTTTGCCCCTTTCCAGTGCAGAAACTTCAGAGCCTTTGCAGTGCACAGGTGATGGCTTTATTCAGAAAAATGGTAGATTTTGCTTCTTTTCCTAGGTCTCAGAAAATCTACATTGTTGAGTAGCTTGTTACCGAATCAGGCACTTATTGTATGTACAGATTACATAAACAAGAAGGTCAATTTTGTTTCAAATCTATATGAATATGGTTCTGGAACTGAATTAACTACTGATTGAAAAGTTATACATTTTCAGCTAGCTAATCATATTTTATTTCACTGCGTACAGACAGAAGCACAATGAAATTAGCTGTTTGTTTGTACATTCTGGAAAATGTTTTAACTTCAAGACTATAGAAAAAAATGTACAGGAAAAAAATTAAAATATGTTCAGGTGAGATTGCCAGGGTAAAAGTAAGCAGGTGATAACTAAGCACAGCTCAACAGACACTGAGTTGATTTCTCCTGATATTTAACCATGTTTTTACTTTCCTCAAAATGTGCTCACCCTTCCTCCATCATGAATTTACAGTTTTTAAGCATAGCTTAGTGTATCATGGGATAAAAACAATCCCAGAGAGCCACTGTTGCATTTGGTTACCCGGTACTGAAATACAAAATGCTTTGTCAAGCTTTTCTCACACCAAATAACTGATAAGAATACATACAGAAAGAGTATTAATTTTATGTAGAGAAGTTATTTTACATTATTTTTACCATATCATTTTGGTCAAAATACACATTACCATATCATATTTGTCTACAACCACTGAATTCTTCTTCAAGACAGGTGCTTAGTATGTGTACTGAAAATATCCCATTAAACCAGAACTACTGTTTTTAAAGACAGCCATAGCTGCAAAAGGGTATCCAGGATTATGAAACATTTCTCTGTGGGAGGGGGGAGGATAGTGGAACTTCCACAATGCCTTATTGTTCTATCATATCTAATCCTCAGTACTAGTGCCCATAATGATTCCCAACTGGTAGATGAACTACTTTGAACATCCCTGAAGCAGAATTGCTACCCACTAATGTATCAGCTAAATGTTAGAAGACTCCTAACTCCCCCATCTGTGTTTTACCTCCCCAGAGGGTAAATACATTGAGCAGTGATTCCCTTGCCTGGCACACACTCTCTAAACCTTACTGGCAATGGTTGTGATTTCCAGTCCAAGCAGCTTTGCAGTCAAAATCACCAGTTTTATGTGCTGCAGGGAACTAAACACCTACCTTATTAAAATACTGCCCTCAAAACACACTGCAGTTATGTATTGCCTCTGTAATTGTTACCAGTGTAGTGCTGATAATATTATGGATTACAGCTAATATCAGGCTATTGAATTAGAATGTGACTACCTTTTATAGTTAACTTCAGGAAATTTATTGGAATTAGGATTTTTTTATTTTTTTTTAGGAGCACGGTCCGTAGAGAGTAACTGAAGACACACAGAACATTGAGGATTTACGGGGCTAAAAGGAAGAAACTGAAAAAAAACCCAACAAAACAAAACCCAAAACAAAGCAACCACCCCCCAAAATACCCCCAAAATATTAAAAAATATTCTGTTCTCTTCGGA
>NC_071540.1:6679163-6706663 GCF_026979565.1 Vidua chalybeata
TTACAAGGTATTTAAAGTACAAGCTGCAGCCTCCTGCCCACTGCTTGCTTCCATTACCAGTGGCTCCTTTCCTGGAACTGAGTTTCTAGGCATGAGAAGTCACTGCCTTCTAAGGCACTGGCTTCAAAAGATCTTTCTAATAGTTTATTAAAACAGCTCTGAGCCTTTTTTTTCCCTCCTCCATTTTGGTAAAATATTTATTCTTTCTTTAAAGAGCAGTTTGATACATGTAATCATCTAAAGAATGTCCTGCCAGTTTTAAGTTAGTCACAGATACAGCTGTGCAGATCATGTTTCCTGTCAATACCAGAAACTTGTCAACCCCCTTCTCTTACCAGTTCTTCCCTCTTCAGCTGTGCCACATTCAGGCTTTCTTGTCTTTGTCTGCTAGCACCTTCCCAGGCCCTTTCCTTACTTATCTACTCATCAGACAGACATTTTTACTCCCCCCATAAGCTTCTTCCCTCTTGACTTCTGCAGCCATCGCCTGTGCAACCTACTTTCCACAGAAACCTGCCCAACTCGAACACAGGATTATCACCCTCACCTCTAAATCCTCTATAATGCTTACAAAAAACTAGGTAACTAGTGGATGAGCTAAAATGCAGAACGTCAAATACTTTATGCAATGCAGGATCTGGATAATGTTATAGGAAGACACTCGAGCAAAGGTGGTTTCCTCTCACATGCAGGAATAGTGACCTTGTGAATGCTACAGAGAAGATATAAAATTATAGCATCGGGTCTCTGGTCTTTAATGAAGTCAATTTAACTCCAGAGATAGGAAGATTCTTCTGCACAGATGCTCTTATACCTACTGCTGCTGTTAAAATTAATAAAAATATTGCTGCTGATAACCGTAGGGGAAGGGTTTCACTTTTATTTTAACTGTGAATTAAATTTCTGTCCTGTTTATATTGTGTTTGGCTTTGAGACTTGACCTGTCAAACATCTTATTTTGTATATTTTGCAGATACAGGGGTAAAAAGTAAAATATGTCCATCTTGTTTCTAGAAAATTGTCTCTGGGTCAATTCTATTTAATTCTGCTCATACAAACTCCTCCACTAAGGGTGCAGAGTGGGGCTTTCCTACAAAGAACCACAAATTTAGTAAATTAGCCAGGTTGTATTCTGACATCTGTCAGAATACAGATCACCACCTTGTCTTTAATGAGACCAGCTTTGGAGAAAGACACTATTCAACATGAAAGACAATCTCAGTTTGCTTCATTATTTCTAACTGGCTCAACAGCACAATACAATGCAAAGCCAGGTCACATGTTTTTTTTATAAGTACTATTTCCCTATGATACGATTTTTAATATAAAATACTGCTTTTTGTATGTACTAAAACGATTCAATTTAAGAACTGCAAGTTTTTTTTAAAAAAAAACAATGTGTTATAGTAATTTGGTTATTAAACGCCTACAATCAGATACTGCATTCTACAGGCAAAAAATTTCTACAAAAGTACCCAGTTTCTAGCTATGTAGCTATACATTTTAATTTGCACATTTAAAATGATAAATTTAAGCCCATCAATAGTAAATCAATTGCAGGTATAAACGATAAAACTGAAATAATTCATCATATCACTATAGGAAAACACAGAGTGGATGTAATGGGTCATTCTGACTTTAAATTGAAGCCTGTTTCTAGGTTTTTCAAGGACAATTCACTTTACAAACCTTTAATGTATACATAAAAATCATCCATCAGCACATCTGATCCAAATATACTAATGATTTTTATTGGTCAGATCTTGAAAGTGAGGTTTATTTTTATGGAGTATGCATTAATTAACCCAACATGTACTATCTTCCAGTAAATCTAGCCAAGTACTTTCATTTAAACATGTTTATTGTGAAATGTTTGCATTCCCAACATTTGTGGCCCACACACAGACTATTTCATACTTCACTTCTGAACAGTTACAAAAGTTAAAAGGATTTATTGTTTTTGATTAATGCATTTTTGGGGACTTTTTTTTAAACGTTCCAAAACTATGCTCTGAAGACATTCCTCTACATGAAAACATTGAAATGTATTTATCTTGAAAATAGAGTATTAAGTGAAAAGGAGCGGGATTCACTTTAGATTGTTTCAACTTTTGTATGGAAAGTGAGCATTATGAACTTTTGTATATCATTTGACTGAACTTATGCAGAATATTAATTGACCAAATTGATATAACCATCAATCACAAAAAGAAAAGCCATGTACACAGATACACAGAGTGGTGCATTACAGATGGGACTTCTAAGGCTGTGGCTGTCATCTTTTGATTAAGAAAAGGAAATGATTTCACTAAAAAGATATTCCCTCTTGTGTTGTTTTGTTTTAACTGAGTTTGTACTTTCCACCGACTGGACATATTTATTGAGACTCATAAGTTACTTCACGGTTACCAACATCACTGTAATCTCAACAAACGATCTTTTTTCTTGCCAATTATCTAAATATCATAACTATAAAATATCTTAAAACATTCTCTATAGTGTAAACATCTTAGCTACAAAGCTTTAAGTGTAAACAGTATGATGCATCAGAATGATTTTAAGCGATGTTATAAAAACTGCTCTTAAAAACTAAACAAAAATGTAAAGCTTCCATCTGTTTTATGATTTTTCCACTGTAGAACTACTGCTGTGTGCCAGTTTACTGAACCATGGCTTGCTAAAGAGATTGCTGGGGTCACAGATTGAAAAAACAAAGAGCAAGTTTTTAATGGTTGATTTTTTCTCAAGTCTCCTTGATACAGTTCGAACAGAATTAAGTGCATGGCAGCAGAAAACACAGAACATAAAAATGCTCATGTTGCCTGTTGCAAGGAGGACCCTTCACAGGAAGATTAACATTTTGCAGAAGATGTCATTTAAGCAATTATCTGAAGTTCTTTCGTGACTGTATACCTATGTTGTCACCACCAAACAGCTGCTATGCTGTGAGGCTTTGCTCTGTGTCTGTACAGAGTTAAATACAGATTGTAGGTCTGCATCAAAGGAGGGAAGGCACCCACACAGGCTATGTGTGAATCTTTACCCCAAATGGACAGAATAGTTCTGGACATTGTTTTCACTGAAAACTGAGAAAAGAGAAAGCCACACAGAGGCAAAAACAAATAAATGCTTAAATGTAGCATTGCATATTTAAGAATTTAAACAAAGGAAATAAAGAACCCACCTAACTACTCAGTGCGTAGCTAGACTTTACATTTTTCTAAAAGCAACAATGCTTTTATGAAATCAGTTTACATCGTACAAGAAAATCTGAGGAACTTTTCTACAGCAAACTACTTCAGCACACACTTAACTATGAGCATTTGAATAACCCCACTGCAGCCTCAAGACCATCTTTCCACACATTTATGCACTATGCTGAAACACATTTCCAAAATAAATCTCATTCACTTCAGTCAGTCTTTCCACATGAACGTGGCCAAACTGCACAACTACAATGTGGTAGCAGTGTTTGGGTTGGAATCTCCCAAACTGTGAAAAAATATAGGTCAACCAGGCTGCCACTCTGTTACCTTATCTGTAAACTGTCCAGAAATGACATGAGTATTCCTTAATTTAATACTTGCTAGACAGCAATCATCAAAACTCCTTGCTTCTGAGACCTTGTCACCTGCTGCTTAAGTCTTGAGCAACAAGTTTGTATCTTCACTGGAACAAACACAAGGACCCTGGTTGCCTGTCACCAGTCTCTTCCAGGAGAAGCTCTGGTGAGAATGCATTTCCACTGAGGCATCTACGGCCAGGCAGTCTGAGTTCATACCCCTCCTACCTCCTCTACATACACAACTACCACCTAGTGCAGAGGTTCATGCCTGACACAGAAAAGAGTCAGAAAATAAACCCTTCAAAGGCAACAATCTTTTTACTGTCTTTTGGTCTACAAATTCTCCATCTTCTACTCCATGTGTAGGGGAAGAAAAGCAAGCAAGCTGTCATCACACAGAGGGACTCTGTCGCTACCCCCTGGTGTGACTCCTACACCACACAGAGATCTGGCACACAGCTTTGATGACACTTCCTAAATGAATCCAGATAAATTCATGGGTAAACTGTGTTACCATTACCCCTACAAGAAAGGCAGTTCATTTCTGAGAACAAGTGACAGGATCAAAGCCCCACTAAAAGATGCAGTACTTTGTCCCAGAACCACACCAGTGCCCTTTCCATTCGAGTCTAGGACCTCCTTTTAGGGTTCTGCACTCACACAGGATTAAATCTGGTAATCTTTACTCATGCAAATATTAGCCACCACTAGGAAGGTTTTACTTTCGATGCTGTGAAGTGTACGTCTGCACTGCAGTCCCTGGGGCATTGCACTTCCTGCAAGCTTTGAACTGGCTTGCTCAGATGCCAAAAAGCTTTCTAAGAAACTGGAGAGCCAGCACAGTGGTACTGCACTGTGAGCCTTCCAAAGGACAACGTCTGCAAGGGTGGCAGCAACTCCAGTGCAAACATAACCTACACAATTCAAAGGCTAAACATACTCCTTCGTATCCATATTCTCCTCTGCCACCAGTCAGACCAATAAAAGACATCTCAAGTCACAAGTATTAGGTCTCCTTCCCTTAAAGGGTATTATTTGAGGATGGAAAAGAAAAAGGCCTTTGACCCACCATACCAGCTGTTTAACAACTGGGAGGAAAAAGGATGTTTGTCAAAGGCACAGATATATTTTAGCTATTATGTAACAACCCATTGCATCCATGCTTTTTCTATGTCTGCAACAGAAAATAGTCTGTTTGATATGATTTTCAGGGATTCAACCAGAACAGGTATATTTAGATATCATACACTTAGATATTTGAGATTCTCCCACATTTCTTGGAATTATTCAAGTCAATTCAAGAATTGATCCCATTGTATGTACAATATGTCTTACCTGCAGCCAGAGCAGAGAAGTCTAGTAGTCTGTGCACATGTCTAGGGAGAAGGGACAGACATCAACATACTCTGGGGCTCAGGACAGATCCTTTAACCTCTTTGCCTTGGTTTCTCCATCTGCAAAAGAGGGTAAAAATGAGACCTGAGTAAATATTATAAAACATTGTAAATCAAAGTAAAATTTTGAGTTAACAGCATTAGAAACACGTAACTGCTTTCTGTTTTTGTCTGTCTGCAAAATTTGGAGCATATGTGCTGTACCAATATTAGCATGTCTTCACAGTCAACATCTAGAATGAATGCTTAAATATTCATTGACTTCAAATTTCAAATTGAAGTTTGAATTGACATTCATTCTGTAGATGTAACAGCATCAACCATTAATCAGGGAATAGAAATAATACCACTCAATTTATATAATCTACATACTGTGGTCAAAATGTATACTTCTAGATATATAATCTCAAAATTTTAAAGTATTAGCTGCTTAAGTAGATCATGTGGTACGTCCCCTCCCTCTTCTAACTGGCTGATTTATGTAACTGAGCAACCAAACAAAAATTCTGAGATGTATGTTCAGCTGTAACGTTCAAAATTTACATTGTGTATTGAATCAAGTAAATACGTAACTCATGCAATCAGGGAACAGAAGAAATAACATGATTTAGGTAACCAGCTATGACTATAAATTTATAAATAATCGAAACAAAAAACTCTACGAATAAAGATTTTTAAAATTCATTATTCACTGAAGAGTTCTGTAAGTAACTACTGAATAAATACTTTCCACATTCACAAGAAAAGAAAAAAATCTAAAATGTACCTAAGGAGTCACTATGACTTGTTTGTTCAGATCTACCTTCCCAGTTATTCTTCCCTCCTTTCCTCCCCCTTAAACTACACCTATATAAATGGAAATTCAAAGCCTATAGTTTCTAATGCACTGTCTTTGTGGATTAGTTAATTTTTAGGCAAGTTACAGGAGTATCTAGTGCAAACATTTACATTTACTAAAAGGGGGGAAAAAGAAATATGAAGTTACTAAAATCATTATAGCCATTATTTGAACAGAACATTTCAACCCTGCTGAATGCTTGCAGTCTTTGAGCTCTGTCCTTCTTTTTTTAAACTACTTTCATACAGATACCATTGACCAGCGCAGCAGTCACTGAGTGCATTTCTTCCTTGCAATTCCTTTGCGTTGCCCCAAAATTTTGCACTTGCCAAATAATGTCCTGCTTTTCTCAAGTTTTTGGTTACTGTGCAGGTTTTAGAAGACTTAATCTTCAGGGAAATTCACTATGGTAAAGAACGAGAAAAGAAAGGAGGAAACATGATTTAAATGAGCTTGTGTCTTCTACTTAAGCTCCCAGAGAGATATTCAAAGTTTGAAAATGCAATCTCCAGATAAAGATAAAAGCTCCCGTGTTATGTCTCCGCAAACCAGAACACAACTGGCACTTAGCAAGCTGTCCTGTCTGCTGATGGGAGCAGCATGGATGAATCTGGCCAGTCCACTTGCACTTCCCTTTCTGAAACCAGTAATAAAGTTTGAGAGGGGTTATTTTTAAAGCAGCTTTTAGAGTGTTCCAGCTCACTACTGTCAGCTTCAGATCTCGAATGCAATTTGATTTATAATTACATTTTAAAAACTAGCATTAAAATAACATTAGAGGGGTCATAATCTGAACTTTTTAATAGTTAGGCACGTAGCATATATTTAGAAATGGATCTCCAACAGGATTCATCTGGAACATATTCTGGCTGGAATTCCTTCCTTCAGCCATTTCAGTACTCTGCTGAAGCTGGTGTGCCAAGAGGCCATGGTGGAGCCCTGTATTTCAGTGTTGCTTCAAATGGAAACCAACTGAAATATACTGCTGAACATTTGCTAGTCAAGGTCTTTTCTTGCATTAGTCAGGCCCATGTTTGTACACACCAATAGGTGAGAAAGGGCTGGAGAATCTGGAATAAGGCCTCTGCACTGAAAAGACACGTGTTACATCCCTTGAAAAATCCAGTTGGCTCCATTGCTTCTGAACCTCGAAGCCACTTTAATTTTCTTGGTCTCTGTGGCACAGAATGACTTGAGGGCATTCACCACTTTGAGTAGTTCCTCGAGGTCAAGTTCTGCTCATGCCAGCCAAAACACACGTGCAGTGAAAAAGCAGCATTCCCAACAACTGTTCCTACCTGTCCTCCCAGCTGTGCAAGCAACTCACACAGGCACTCAGGGAACCTGTGCCTGCACCTCCTGAACACAAGATGGGCTTCAGATAGGTGCACTGGTACCTACTACAACTTCAGAGGCAAAAGGCAGACAAGGAACTCAGTTTCTGAATACTAGTGCTGAATAAATGAGCTAATAAAAAAAAAAAAAAAAAAAAAAAAAGCCTGTGCCTTAAAACCAAGTTTGAAATTTTATAGGCTTTTACTCCATAATTTGTACTTGAGCCTTCTGTTATTTTTAAACAAATCTAATTTCTTACAGCTGTGAAATTTACATTTTAAGAGTGTCTAGTGGCCATGTGCATTAATTACTTTATTGTAATATTTTAATGAGTTTGGGGTTCAACTTTGAAAGAATCCTTCTGAATCCCTGCTTCCCCACAGAATTACACTAGAACCTGATTCAATCACAACTTCACACACCCTGGTCCAAACCCTGATGGACCTGCACAATATTTTCAGTTGTTTTATGAAATCACTGAACTTTAAAACTGGATTCAGATTTTAGGACCTCTCACCAAACTAGCCCTTCCCTGATTCAGGAGCAGAGCTAGGCTTTGAGGAAGTTTGTATTTAGAGCTGAACTTGCTGGCTTAGTCTCATCTCAATGAAGGAGGTAGCAAAATGCAAAGTTCAGCTGTGACAGTTAGCATTTGGGCCAATCTTGTTCAGAATGACACACAATGATGCAATTGCTTCCATCCCAGCATATATGACATTAAAACATGCAAGGCTAAAAGATTAACGTCCCTAAGGAGTATCTAAATTCACCAGGGCAGATTGAAATGTGCTACTGGAAGATTTCCACCTTTGTAAGAAAACTGCAAAGTACCGCAGTATCCATACTCCTGCCATGGTATCCCCTTTATGGATTTTGGTGGTTTGTGTCATACTAAATTATTTCTTCTTCATCTATGCATGTGCATAAGCAGTGGTGGGGCATAAGTAAAATGAACCTGTTTTTTCAGGCAGTTTCCCAGAAGGATTTAGTGTCCTTGCACTGCTGCAGGTGCAAGTGCTCATCTCAGGACTGAGGCAGAAACCTGCAGACCATTGAGGATCTCTAGAATTTGAACTAAGAGATAAACCTTCTTACAACATCCAATGCACTTTAATTCTCTATGAATAAGCTAAAGATGCAAATCCATAACACACTGAACAATGGGTTCAAGTACAAATACAGATAAATGCAGGGAAAGTGGGACTGACTGTGTTTAGCTGACTGTGATAACAGTAAGAGGTTCATCAGCTGTCAAGTGCCACTGCACACACTGCACCCACAGAGTCATGCTTGGAAATCTGACCACTTTTGTCCCCAACTCTCACCTCTCTTGGCTAGGGCAAATGCAGAATTGCAACTTCAGTGAACTACCCAGCTTTTTAAAAAGCATGTTTTTAAACCACTTACAATAAGAGCAACAGTTATTATTCAGTACATGCTTTTTATCAGATTGAAGATAAACTTTATTATAACTGGTGGAGATGGTATCAATGATTTGTGGTCTATGTGAATTCTATAATGAGAAATGGTAATCTGTCTTGGGGCAAACAATATTGTTCTGTTTACTATGCAATTAGCAATATTAAGTCAAGATTCTATAACTGATAGCTGAAAGTAGGGGTGGTAGGAAGAAACTGGAAGCACTGGGAGCTGTCACAGGACAATTATCTGAGGTCTATAAATTATTTACGGTACTTTAGCCTGACATTCCCTCTCATCCTCCAAAAATCTTCCTCTGTGCTCCAGAGATGCTTGCTGTAAAAGTATCAAGACTGTCAGCAGTTTGGGGCAAAGCCAGAATCTCTCCTTGTTGTGAATACTGAACACACAATATAGTGCAGGAGCTTCATTTTCAGAAAGGCAGCAACAAAATAACAAAAAATCTCTCCAAAAAAGAGTCTTACTTTGAAATAATGAACCAACAAGCATGCCAAAAAGAGGTGAGACCTAAACTCCAATTCCTGGCATATTTGATGTGAAATAAAGACAGAGAATTTCCCCTCCATTTAATCTCTTCTTTAATCTTATAAACTGAGTCCCACACCTTTGTGTGACCAAAACCCTGCACTTCTTGTTTACTCTTAGATCAGCCTTAAGCTACTACCATATGGAGCTGGGAACACCACAGACAGAGCAGAAACAGTCCTTAACTAATGGTCAGAGTAAATTGTGTTGGGAGTCAAGTGGGGCCACTCTCAAGTGGTTGGTTAGGAAAAGGCCTGACCTATAATGGAGCTTCTGTGTAAAAGAATACATTTTTTACTTTACATTGTAAAGGACAGAACCATAAGTATGATCAGCCACAGAAATTTCACAGCCTTTTTCTAGTCTGTTTCTTGCTGTACACATGCAGTCCAACCCTTTTGCCTCTGATTCTGTAGCAGTAAGAATTTTGAGATTACTTCAACAGTAATCAGAGCTACAGCACACAGCTTTCACAGTGAACAAGCAAGACCTATAAAGTGTTAGAGTCCTCTTTGCTAAACTGATCTTCAAAAAAAAAAAAAAAAAATTAATCAGATGATCACATTCTTAAAGTACCCAATTCCATTTGTAGCTCTCTGGAAATGTGATGCTCCCCAGAGAGCTCCATTGCACCCAGCAGGCAAAAGCCACATTTAAGGCAGCATGACACAGCAGCACTCTGGAAAGGAGGGTGCCACGAGGAAGGGACTGCTTCTGGCAGCCTCACAGCCAGCTCTGCACCCTTTTCCTTAAGGATCGGTGCCTTAAATTCCCATATACCACTGAATGACATCTGGCTGATCCAGAAGATTAGCAGCTTATTCCACCTTTGTTCTCTGCCTTCTTTTAGGAGGAGCAATCAATGACACCACAGCAGGCAGAACCCTCCGGCACAAAAGCTAACAAAATTGTAGAATGCTTTAAAGAATGATGTAAAACTTAACAGAGAGTTACAGAAGGGTATTCCCACACAGAATCTCTGTATAAATTCCAATGCTACATGGAAGGGCTCTCAAATTCACTTGACTTTCCTGAACAGTGCAAGGCAAAGCCAGCATCAAATGACTGCAAGAGCAGCCTCTTTCAAACTGCTAAAAGTACAAACAGTTTCAATGAAGTGTGCAGTAAATTTGAGGGCTTCCTTTGCGCAAAATGACACTGAATCAGTTTCACAGCAATAAAACAAACACATAATGTAAAAATAAATGGGAAGAAAAAAAAGGAGAGGAGTATAAAACTTCATGTTCCTGTACATAATATCTCAGTGATTGGCGGAAGTTGGGCACAAACTTCTACTTTACAAAAATCCATTCTTTGGAAGGAAAAACACTCAATAATTGGTATTTATAGGGCTTAATTTCTTTGTCTGAAGAGATCCTGGGTCAGGTCATTCTTCTTCACTATTGTTCAAAATTTATTCCCAGATAAAGAACTTCTCCTACACTAATAAACAGTTATAATAATTTTCTCCAGAAAGCATTTTTTTGCCTTTCAGTAATTAGCCTACTTAAATGTTTTAACAGAGCTACTGACATACAATTGCACAAAAGGTCCTCTGACTATAATATAAAGTGAAAGATGAGATTCCTAAAAACTTTTGTATGAAGGTGGTCCAGGACTGACAAAAACAGACAGCTATAAAACTATCTTTAAAGGTCATAAATTAGGTACTCTCTTAAATGTAATTCAATCATTCACTGTTATAGGAGCTTGATTCTATTAGTTGTCCTATGCATTTTACAAAATAGAACTCCATTAACATTATTCACTTATAGCTTCCCTCTATAAGTGGATATTCTGCTCAACAGGCTTTAAATAGATTTTTTTTTCCCCTGAAATTGCTATTAAGCATACTTTTACTCAAAGGGCAAAGTAGGCATAGGATTATGCTTGTACTTCATGCAAAGGATACATTTTCAGCAATCAGAACCACATTCCTATGAAGTAAAAATACTCTATATAAGCCGATTGTTTCTATCCCTCCTAACCTTGCTCAATAAGGACTCTATTCTGATCTTTTGGGTTACACACAAGTTTTCTAATTTGGCTGAATAAAGGTATCTTGTTGGGCAGCTTCATGAGCATATTCTGTGTCTTGAATTCTGACCTTGACATGTTCAAGGTGGATCTCAGTTATAAGATGCTGCTCAGAGAAGGAAAAAATACTTTAATTAAAAAAAAAAATCCGTTTTTTTTTTTTTTTTTTTTTACTTTCTTCAGTTAAGGAATACATTATAGAAGTCCTGCTTTTACATACCTGGCTTTAGACAAACACTAAAATTATAAACCTTGCTAAAGTGACCACAACACGTATATAGCCACAAGATTTTTGGAGCAATTTGCCTAACATGTAGTTACATCTGAGCCACAGAAACATCTACTGTAGCTCATACACCTCTGATTTCATGTTGATTTTACTGTGAGTGGTTGTGTGCCCTCACCTCTCACAGCTTAGATGACTCCATTCTGCACATGCAGAGGGGCATTGTGCTGGGCCAAACCTCAGACCCCACCGGCAGCCTCAAGGGATTTTAGCCACCCTGCGATGCTGAGCCACACACCGCAATAATCTGACACATGAACAGCCTCTGACCCACTGAGGTGCTGGAGTTGCAACAGCGCAATCTGTACATAAAATATGCATATGCTGAGAGCCAAATCCTCTTTCAGCTGGTTACCATATTCTGTGTTCATGTCTTACTGCTTAAAGCAGGACACATGGCAGAAATCCTACACTGTTCTTCTCATTGGCCACGCCAATCCCAGATAATCAAGTCAGGGCAGACACTCTTTTCTCAGAGGAAAGGGTTGAATTTCATCTGACCACCGAGCTTCAGCTTGCACTTGAGGTTCTAATTTTCTCCTGGTCTTAGCCCATTTCTGTCTTGCTCTGGCACACACTGCCCTAGTAAGTACATTTATTACCTTAGTAATTCCTCTGAGGGCCGTCTTACTTTCACTTTATATCTGAACTCACATAAGCATCTCCCCATTTTACAAGGAAACATTTATTAGCCTCTGATAGGAGCTTCCTGTTCCACCCTGGAGACTCCCATTGTCTGTTACTCTTCAAAAGCAGGCTCACAAGTTGCACCCCCTGGGCAGCTCTCGCTCGCCGTGTTTGAGTGCTGGCCGTGCAGCACGGACAGGGAGAAGGCAGGGGGGGGCATGACCAGGCTCCTCAGGTCATCTCCCTGACCTGTTTGCAGCCCTTTACTCAGTAGGCCACACACAGAGACAACATTGGGCCCTTACACAGTGGTACCTCCCACCAGCTACCATCACTGGGTGACCCTGCAATTTCTAGGGTGCCCCATTCATGCTCCTTGTTTATGCCCTTGCAACCAGTGCAGAAAAGACCTCTGAAAGTCTCCTTCACCCAAGGTTTCCTCAACTATGAGGTTCATCTTATTAGTTTGGGATACTTGAACAGTAGAGGGTAAGCCTATTATATCATAAAAACAGGGATTTCTGCTGTAATTCTTCCAGTTCACAGCTAATTATCGTACTTGAGAGCTGCTCATGGGATTTTTTTCCAGGTAGTTGTGGATCATCACTGAATATTCCAGATCCACCCTACAAAAATCCTCAGTGTAGCAACTATTTGGTAAAGTTGGTCCCGTCCAAAAACTGTCCAGCATTTCACAGTGTTACATAGGAAACTTTGGCTATGATCCTCTTCAACCACAGCACAGACATATCATCAATGGAGGTAAAAAAGTATAATCACTAGAAAATAAAATTGCATGGATTTGCCCCAGCTGTAGGTCTGGGGACAAGAAAAAGATTTCAACGCACAGTCTATTTTGCTGGAAACCATGTGAAGTCTCTCATCCACATCAGCCTGCTATTTTTTACTTCTATGGGAGCAGACAACATTCGTATTCAGCTGCTCACTTATAAATAAAAAACATTTTTACATGGGTGGATTGCAGTGGCCTCTTTTTCCCCCCCTCTTTCGGTTCCCATTATTTTATATATTACACACATGTTCTGTCAGCGAAGCCTACTTTGTTATCTGAAACATCTGTGGTACCCTGCTGTGGAGAAGGCCAACACTGCTGCTGCTGTTGCTGCCTGTCTTTATTAGCCACTGATTTGCTGATGTCGTCCTCCGACGGCTCCAGTTGGCCTCCGCAGCGCCAGGGCTGCACGGCACAACTGTGGGGTTCTGTGACCTGCCAGAGGAGTCCTGCACGTTCACAACGTGCCAGTTACCCTCTCTAGGAGGGTATGAAACCAAGCTTTCATGTGGGAGTCCATGCAGGTACTGGTGTTTGTATTTCTAAAGAAATCTCTGTGAATTTATCTGCAATGCCATTGCAAGGAGGCACATCCTCATCAGAACAAAAGGAACTCCCACCTGAGGCTCTCATGAGATCTGGTTGTTGAGCAGCCATAATATTTTCTCTTTTCTTCTTTTTGGCCAAGTGAAAAGTTACATGGCTTGATCTCCTTTAGCCTTATTTTCAAGTGCATTTCACAGTTATAGTCCTGACATACTGCTCAGTCCCATGAAACTCCCTGGGATCTACTGTTGCTGAAAAGACTATTACCTAAGGTATATAAGTGTGGATTTCTTATGGAGTCAAGAAAAGTTTTTAAAATATCAACTTAGATATGAAAATATGTATATGTTTCTTAAATAACATATTTATAGATAAGATATTCAGGTCACCTGATAGGAAATGAAGCTATTTCTATGTATTTTGTACATGTACTTTCAGCAAGCAATAGCACTTCAGTAAAATCAACTTAACCATTTCCCCTCTTAAAAATCAAAACCCTCTTTATCTTCATATGGATTTCTTATGCAACAGATGAGGAGAATATACATTCCATAGAAGAATTTGAGAGTTGATTGTTAAACCACAAAACTTAACAAGAACATTTAGGGGAAGATGCAAGAACAACTCACGAAAACACTCACATGGACCAGATTTCCAGCTGATGGCATTGCTTCTGTGGGCCTACTGTTTTAAGAAACTGCTCTCTAATACAAAGGTAAGACTATAAGAAGTTAAAGGCACTTCCTTTCCTTTTTAAAGAAATCTATTTATTGATGACATAAAAATCTGAGCTGAGTTCTGACTCTCATAGCTACACTCAAACCTGCTTTCTTTTAGATTTTTCAGATCTCTCAAGGACTGGGAGCCTGATACAGAGAATAATTATGGTATGGAAGCATCACGTGACTGCTGTCACAGATCTTTTACATGCAAGTCGGTGTGCATATGTGGCCAATTCCAGATTGAAGACTGATGTGGAGATAATTATAAATTAAAATAAAACACAGCTTTTGAAATAACACCCTGTTTTCTTTACAAAGTAATTGATCACCTAACCCCAGAAGGAAGGTTCAAAAGTTACTATAGAACAAAGTGCTAGTAGCAAGCAGCTTGCTATATCTTTCAGGATCAAGACCATGATGACAAGGATAGAGAATCAAGAAAATAAATGCCACAGACATCTCTCTCCTCCTCAACCTCTTTTTGCTTGGAGCATTACTTACTTTTAAATTTGGTTTGTTTATATTAAACAGCTTTAGTTTCCCCAAAACATCTAAACTCTGTGCAGAAACTGGAAGGATATTTCCATATTTAAAATCTGAACCTCCTTTCCTATTCCCTGAAAATAACTGAGATGTGATAGCATGGTCTCCAAAATAATTTTCAGATTCCCCGCTAACAACTTGGCATACAGTAGAACAAGCTTCAGAACTGCCCCCTGGTCAATTCATGGTGTTTTGCCAGACCAGGAACTAATCACAGAGTCACAGGTTGCTCCCCCTGCTCCAGGCATATCCTTAGAGGGAAAAAATGGGAAGGGATACTGTTGCTACTGCTGCCACTTGCTGAGGATTGTCTAAAGAAGGTATTTCAAATCCTCTGGAGGCCAGGGAAGTCACAGATGTTTTCCACTACCAGAGGAGTACAAAGTACCTGAGCAACAGCAAAGACCTGATTTTAAACTTGCAAGATAGTTCTTATTTGGAGGAAAGTGCAAGGAAAGGATAAAATTAATGTATATGCGTGAACAAGGCTAAAACTTGGAAGATGAACTGAAAAGTCAATTATCTTTATAAATTTTAAAACTGCAAACAGATTCAAGCAGGACAGTTTTTCGATCTCTCCAGATCCTTCTGCAGGACATATGTACAAGACAGAAAAAGACTTTACATAAAGAAATATGCTAACTTGAAGTGAAGATATTTATGGTTGTGGGGAAAAGAAAAAAATTAGTGCGGTGTTATGTTGGAATGATAGTAATTTCTCTTTTACCGTTTATGTATGTCACCATCTATTGTTACGCAGTTTTTTAACATGCCATCTGAATATTTCATCCATGGAAAAATTAGTCCCAGCATCTTTTTTCTGGATAATGTTTGGCGGGCATTGCTTCACAACTGCAAACAATCCTTTATTGCTATTGAGTGCTACAGTCAGGCTTGTTCCACACTGGAGGTTAGAATCTGATCCTAAGTCCATTAAATCACAGAGTCTTTTTAAAGTTTAATCTTGAGAGGATTTGAGTTATAAACAAAGGACACTATACATGGTGAAAGAAACAACAGAAAACTATGAACTTATGACATTAATGCAACCTCAAGTTCAAATTTTGTGTGTGATTTAGCAAGAAAACTCTGAGCTTTCAGCAGCAGCATATACACCCTGGCATGTGGGCAAAGCTAAACTGAGCATTGATGCTCCTATCCAAAACACACATATGGATCCCATTTTACTACAGACGTGATTCTTCATGTGCAAAACATGTGTCTGACTGGTTTTCTTTGGCTTTTTAAGATTTCTTTTTCTCTGGTGGGGGCAGGGAGCAGAGAAGTAAATAAATAATTTGCATGGTCCTTGAATATACATTATCTATGAAGAGAACAGCCTGGGATTCAAGGGCAGGTAAAATGCCTGGACTTCAGCTAAAAGTATCCATTTCAGCAAACAACCAAGTGCCGACAGAGAGAAACTTAGTCCACTCTACATCTTCTGCAACACACTAATCTATCCCACTCTATAATTGCTAGATAGGAAAGGGAAAAAGGGCTCCAGATGCTAATAACTTGGAAGTGGTAATTAGAGGAGTCCGCATTACTGCTGCGAGACTCCCATCTTCCCTTGATTACTGGAAAGAATTTTTTTTTCCAGTGGGTCTCCTTCTCACTTCTAAAACAAGCAGCACTTCTGTTTTCGTAAGCCCCATCTCTGCCTCACTAAACACATCAACAGGAATTTGATTGGGCCCAGAAAACTTTCTCTCCCTTAACATTGGAGGATGCTCTGTTTCCCATAGAAAATGTAGGAAAATATCCACAAGCTTATAAGGTGACCTAACAGGAAAGTACCACAAGCCCCAGCTTTTAGCTATAGAAGATAAAAATTGCCTTCTGCAGCCCCTCTGAGTGTGACAGAGAACAAGAGAGTCTGCTTCCCTTGTTTCAAAGGGTAACAAATATCTTTAAAGGCTCCTTGAGCATTTATAATCTCTGGGATCACAGAGACAAAGTAAGTCTGGAAAGGGTCTGAACATCGCATGAGAAAGTAAAAGGAAAAATACACTTATCACAAAGAGGGAATGCATTTGTATTATTATATTGAAATAGCACAAGGCTACAATGACAGGCTATAAATTTTTCTCTTGGACTGTAACCAATATTTTCCATTTCAAGTAACAACAGTGTAAGAAAGAGCGACTCAGAATTAATAGGAATTACAGACATAAATTGGTAGGTACTTAGGTGAAAAAGAACCTCAAATTCAGCTGCTGTTAAAGGAGAAAAGGTTAACTAGCCCTGTGAGCAACCCTTGGACCCATTTATACTGATGACCAAGTGACCAAAAAGGTATGCTTAGATTTTAACAGTGGTGCCCACCTTTATGATTCTCAGATTCAGAGCCCAGAAAGTTACAGTGAATATTTTGGCAGTGAAAAGCATCTTGTTTTTATGCCTGAAATTTAACATTAAACTTAACACTAAACCTAACCTATGTTACCAGATAATAATAGCAGTGATAGTAACTACATGGTTCTGCAATGATGAGAATTAAGTTACAGAAATTTCTCACTTCTACTTTTTCTGATTTGATATGTCATTTCATTAAACATCCATGAATTATTGAATATTAATAATTTTAAATCAGTGTTGTGCCTTAAGATATAGACTTACAGACTATTACTATTTTTCTTAACCATTTTATTGCTGTAACTGGCTATTGAAACACTGGCTACTTAGTTAAAAAAATTAAAAATCAACCAACCAACCAAACCAGGACTGGGTTGCAAGAAGCCTGTTAGCCAAAGCCAATGTACATTAGCAAAGTTGGATCCACAAGAAAAACAATTTTTCCTCCATTTTAAGACTCAATCCTACATTTAGTTTGGTACATGAAAATCCACATGATTTTCATGATAGATAAGTCTTAAAACTGAAACTGAAGCTGACAAGACCTCTTTTATTCCCCTCTATACAGACTTACAAAAAGAGAAGGACTGCAAATATCGTAAAAAAATAAAATCAATGCAAAATGGTTTAGCACAGGTGTTGCTGTTATTGTGCTACATTTGGAAAGCCCACACATTCAGCACACCTTCAATTCGCACACCCAGCTGTGTGAGGTGGTGGGCTATTGTTAGTTTACAGGTTTGCAATGAAAAGCATGAAGTAATATTGGCAAGCTCAGGAGCTTTTTTTTTTTCCTTATGATGTCTCCCTGCATCTATTTATCTAGTTCTCCTTGCTTTGTTTCTGCTTTTATATTCAGCATATTCAAAAAAGGGTCATGAGAGGTTTTAAAGATGTAATGCCACGCTCAAGCCTTTTGAACACTAAGAGAAAACCTCAAAAGGTTCACGCATAAAGGAACAAAGATGTAAGGATAGCTTTGAACCTAAGGGGCTCTCTCACTGCAAGCAAGTGCATTGCCAGCATGTCACAGGTGTACACCACATGAGCAAGTGAAAAAATAAAATGCCTTTGTGAAGGGGTGTGATGCTGACGGGTCCGAGTGCAGAATGCATTAATCCCAGGGTGAGCGCGTGCATCTGTTAGATATTTATGTAGTTCCTACTAGTAGTTTGTACAGATATCTGAGCAGGTGAACGTCAACAGCTTTGAGACCATATGTTAAAGGGAGGCTGGGAGAGGGTAGGGGAAGGCCACCAGGCACTCTGTGTCTGACAGGAGGGCAGGCACCCGAGCCTGAACATGGCCCTGTGTAGTCGGCGCTCCGGTGCCGGCCTCAGACTCCTGCTGGCTGAGCTGTGAGACACCGGGGCAAACAACTGAGCCTTCCTCTCAGTTTCCCCCTCCTTGAATGAGAGATACTGAATGTGACCACACAATGACAATTTTCTTTCATGTCTCTCTAATTTCTTTTTTTTTTTTTTTTTTGGTCGGGAGTAAGTAGAATTTTTTTAATGTATTCAAAAGATTTGTTTCACAGAGCTGCATTAAAATAATTTTTTAGATGTTGACTTCAGTTTGTTGGAAGAAGACAGAGTGAAGATCTCTGTCTCCTGGTGGTTACAAGAACACACTACAGCAGGGAAGAGCCAAGTTCTGTTCCGTTGCCTGGTTCAGAAATTGTTTTATTCTTGTTTTTATATATAAACTCTGAGATGCTCAGGTCTGGAAATGACATGCATCAGAACCTGGGTCATCCCATTTCCCAGAGCAGTCTCCTGGCCCCCAGACTCTATTCCTGCTAGGTACATGTATAAGCACAGTTGAACCCAACATGTTTTCAAAAACAAAAAAAAATCGGTTTTAAGAAAAACAGTGCACTGTCAAAAAGTGACATTTTGTCTATAATGTTTAGTCTCTCTGCTAAATATCCTCAGCAAGGAACTGTGAGAGTTCATTCATCTTTGAATGAATTTATAAAACATGCTGAGAGATCTCTGGCTGAAACGTATGATTTTTTTTTAAGATTAGCACAGAGTATTAGAACCCAAAAATTATCAGTTTATACACCCCTTTAACCTAGACTACTCAGTTATACTCCAACCATACATGACTTTTGGGAAATTAAAGGAAAACTGTTTTGATAATAAATGCAAATCTTCTAAAGGATGTATGTTAGGAAAATTTTTCTTCAAATTAAAATTTTCTGTAAAATGGAGAAAAGAAATCTCTGAAATCCCCTCCACTTCAAACATCCTAGAAACTACCTTGAACCCTCCATGGTTCAAGTTTCTCTCAAAGTTAAGGAAATCAAAAACTAGCTTGGGAATTCTCTAAGACCTGATTGCTAGAGGAGTAATTCCACCCTTGACAATCTTGGTGCGATGAAGTGAATTCATCAAGAATTGCAATTTCATTTTGTCCTCAATGGTCCACAGACACACACACACAGTGCTGGAGAAATGTGCCTTCCTCACCCTTCTGAAGCATTACAGCTTCACTGAGGACCTTGCAGGGAGGATCCACACACAGGGCATGGGGCTTGTAGTTCAGCATTGCCCAAACTCTGCTCCCAGACGTTACTAGTCCACAGTAAATCTCATGAATTTCAACAGCTCCACTGAGACTGTTGCTAAGTGCTTCTGAAAATATCTAATCACACCTTCCCATCCTCTTGTACATCTACCTCTCACAATATCAGAACACACACTCTGTAGTAGCCCTTTTCAATTTATTTCCCACATACTTCCCTTGCCAAGAAGATATTGTTCATACCTCCTCCTTCACTGAGTAATTAACTTGTTCCAATCCTTGGAATTTCAACATTCACCCCTGCTTTTGCCCCAGCCCTTAACAACCTCTTGCAAGGCTCCTCTTGTAGCTCACCACCCCATGGAGTGGAGGAAGACACACCATAATTACTCTGTGCTTGGCACCTGAGAGAGAATAATCACCCATCTTTTATTTCTCTGCTTTACTTTAATAAAGCACAGTTAATAAAAAGGGGTGTGCATAAAGCTGGTGGTTTACCAGACAGTCACCATCCTTGTTGGAGGCCCCTTGCAGTGCCCCTCACTCCAGCATCTGGTCTAGAGTGAGCAAATCCCAGTGTTGCTCCATGGAAAGGACAACATCAGGAATGACATCTCCACTGTGTATTAGAAAATATTAATTGAGATTTTTAATTTGGGGAGTTGTGCATTGCATGGCATCTGTAAAATATGCCCCAAACATTCTCAGGCCTATGGCTCAAAGAGTTTGATTAAAATTGACTAAGATCAGTCTCTCATTCTTCTGTTTAAAAAATGAGAATTCATTTATGCAGTTTAATTCAAAGATTTATATATGATTAAAATTACTATAAGATGTCTAGCTTTTCTGCAATAAACTGCTATGGCCATCAAAATATTGATAGTCATTGGTAAATTACTTCTGGTGTTTAATCAATGTTATTTTTTTATCATCCAATTTCTTCTTCAAGTCAGCTTCTAACACTAAACTACATTTCATCAAGGTTGGTAAAATGTTTAGAAAGGAACAGATGTCAGAATATGGGGATTGCCAATAACACTGATGGAAGCCAGTAATTTCTTTCCTGTCCAAAGGCAAAAGAATGAAGAATAATCTAGACTGTATACAATAATACAAGATTTACTACAGCATTAATGGCTATAAAAAGTAAAAGTATACAAAAGCTATCTCCATTTTTTTCAAGTCATCACTAAGGGCAGTGTTTCTCAATTTGAGACAATTTTTACGGGAAAATGAAAGGTCTATGTATTCTTAAACCTTTAAATATCCATAAAATACAGGTGAAGACACAGGCTAGTGTTAGTTGCTTCCAAATATACTTGTATATCAGTCTATTGTGCAAGTTAATAATTTTCCCAAATCTCAAAAAATGTAGATGCAATCTTTCCTTTAAGAAAGCGGCTCAGCTTGTTATTTACAGATTGTAACATTTACATAAGAGTTTGGTTTAACAAGAGATATAAATATAGATAAAACCCTTAGGACTTCATTCTTTAAACTGCCCTCTAAAAATCTGCCCTACAATTTGCACACTGAATTTTGTGCAGACTATTCTTGGAAGCCTTTTGTGAATTAGGGAGAACTGACTCGAAACAGGGGCTGGTTAATCACAATTTTGCAAATTGTACGTAGCAATCATCCTCACATTGTGAAATTCAGATCTATAAAATGCTGATGTTTTAAAGCTGAAAAATAAATAAGCTAAGTAGGAGTACTTTGCTAAGGAAGAAAAAAAGAGTAGAAGACCCTTTGCAAAGAAATCCTTAAAAAAAATAATAATTAGAGTAAGAGAAGTGGCATCATAAATAAAGTCTATCTCCATTCCAGATCTCAACTGTAAGCCCACCCTGGAAAAAATGCTACCAGCTGACTGTTCCTGCCCAAGTCTCACGGCAACACTCACCTGAATATACAAAACTCCTGCATTTCCAAGAATAAACCTGTGGGAGATTAGTTTTTTAGAAGCCTCCTGTATATTCACCTACAACCTGGACAAGCCTCCATTGGAGGAAGGGCTGGAGAAACTTCACCCTTCACGTGCCCATTGTGCCCATCGCTGCCCCCAGCCAGAGCTGCTCTGACTGTACACCAGGACCGTCACTGGAGCACCAACTGCAGCCACTTGGACATCACACATTATGATGCATGTTGAATGCAAACACTTGACAATAATGGCTGGCAACTAAATAGTTTGAGGGAGAAGAAGCAGACTTTATGTGGAAAAGACAATGCCTCAAAGACTTTTTTGTTCTTCTTTAAGCTGCAGCTAAACATAATTTCAGCAGCAGCTGACTCAAAATTCTTGTTTTCCACACAGGTTTTGCAATTCCTACCATTTAGTAAAAATGAAGGTCTCTTTCTATTTATTTTGCTTTATCTGTTACAAAAGGACCTTGACAAACTGACTGTTTTGAGTGTACAAGGATATGCTGAAATTCATGCAAAATGTTACCAATATCATTGTGACAAGAACCTTTCCTTGGGGCTCAGCAGTGACACAGTGTGTGTCAGTCACCCTCCTGCCATTCCAAGCCCCTTCACTATGGACACAAGTCATAAACAGTGGAAACTCTGTTTTCCTGATGTTGATCCTCCCCAAAGGTCAGGTTTCTTACCTCAAACATTCCAGCAGTTGCTTAGACTGCAGTTGAGGAATTTTGTGTAACATTGCTTCTAGAAAGCAAATATTTATGTTAGTAAATACCATCAAAGTATTACTGTTATACAGGTATTCTCATTAGCAAACTGCTAAATAGGAGGAAGAGAATTTTAAACTAAATGGATAAAAACATACTATATTTGTGTATTAAACAAACTTAACCATCTCAGTTGACCATGCTAAGTGTTTTGTCAAACATGAAGTCCAGCTATTAACTATTTTTATGACAATTAATGTTTTCAGTGTTACTACAAATACAGAATTCATGCCTTTGCTCCGGAGAGCAAGCAGATGCAGAAGGCCCTACAAATAGGCATTACCAGGATTTCATAAAAGTAGTGGTCAGGCAAAAAAGAAAGAGGAAAACAAAGGACCCACAGGAACCTTATAAGGGGATGAAATAAGGAAATTCCTCTTGAATGGGAGAGGCTTACATTCATGCCTGGCTCTGAAAAGGTAGTTCAGGGATTTAGCTTCACACATGATAAGTGAATATCCTGAACATCAGGCTCAGTTATTCTGGTAGAGCACATTTATTCACCCACTCCTGCTGGAGTTACCCCTTTTGTTGTCCTTTTCCCTTTTTTAATTGAAGAAAGCATTTAGCCTACAACTACATTGCGTCTCATTGCGTCTGAGTGTCAAAAGGAAAAGAGTTCAGGAATGTCAAAGTACATATTATTTATTCAAACAGAAGAGCTTTAGCAATTTTGGCCAACAAAACAAAACTTTTTAATAGAAGGAATTTGTAAAGGATGAAAAGGAAACTCTCCCCTTTTAGTTCCATCCCACTACTCAGATTGGAACCAAGATCTACAGAGGTAGAGCTGAGCACCTTCCTTTGTTGCCTCTGCTTGTCACTTTTGAGGCCAAGACTGCATCAGGAAAAGCTCCTATGTTGCTTATTAATTCAAAATAAACCTATTTTTAAGGCCCTAACAGATGATGTCTCTTGTGATAAGGGAACAGGGGACACTCAAAGCAATGAAGGGCTGTAAGGGCTGTGAGTCTTTCAGGGACAGGATCTAGATAATGAAAGCTCCCATAAAAACTTTGGAAGATTCTTGTTTGCTATTTTGAAGACAACCTGCCTGCGAGTCCAGATGTACTCATCCAGACTTTCGAACACACATTTCAATGTGATCTGAGTTTAAATGTAAGATGGTAAATGAGCTATTCATCATCACACCGAATCATCTTAAATATCACCTGAGCCATTTCACTTATTTGAAAAATGTTGGCAGCTCTGAAGTTGAAAATACTGTATATTTCAGAGGCAAAATGCCCAAGACTGGATTTTTTAATTTAACATAATGAAGCAAAAAAAGTGATTTATTCCTTGTTTGTTACATCCAGTTATGCTGATAATTAGGCAAATGCTTTGCCTCTATGTTCTTGTTACCTTCCTGAGTATTTCTACTGAAGGATTTTACTCTTCCTGCAGCCCAGCTTTTATTCATGATCTGAGAGCGTTGTATTTTCTATTTGTTATTGTGTTTTAGGCAAAGATGTTTCAGAAACATAATTTTAGTATGGATTCAAAATTCAGATTTCCATATCCCATACTCAAAATATGGATTTAAAAAAAGCAATTATGTGTCTAAGAACCCACACAGGACTCGAGCAGCAGGTGATTCACAGCCCCAGTGCACTGGGGTTGTGAGCAGCAGCCAGCACAGGTAGGGCACAGGGCAGGTACTCACACACAGAGCAGCCCAGCAGTGTTTGATTCTGTGTGTTGACCCAGACATTAGGATGTTTACTGTCGGCATCTGACTCCTTCCCTCCCTGAAAAGCTCTGCAAAACCAAACCAGCTCACGACACATCAGCCTTCTGATGGCAACATCAAGCTCTGTCTCTCAGCATTTTTCTACTGCTGGGGAAGATTTGACCTCGTGGCTCTGACAAATCACACCAACTGCCTGGGCAGCACAAGCAGACATTCCTTCACATGAGCCCAGAGGCTTTCAGGGCAACGTGAGGCATCTGCTTAAGAAAACTCCAGGCAATTGCTTAGGAGCAGAGTAGAATGCTGCTTTACAGTCCACTATAATTTTTTTTTTTTTTTACTACTATTACTTAACAGGAGTAGTTTGGAATGACTATAGTTATCTGCTCAAAGCCAAACTCTTGCCAGATGCTGCTGCTTACAGTCCAATCTGAGAACAGCAGAACTTCCTGATGCTGCCTCTGAAGGGACACAGACCTTGATTCCATGAGCCAGAGAGACTCAAGAGATACAACTCATTAAAAACAAAATACTCAACTCCTAAAAACACCCTAAAAATCTACAAATCAGCATCGGTATTTTAAATTATCCCATAACTCCCATAAGCAAAAGAGCTTGAAAATGTCTCTCTTTGGAGACAGTTTTAAGTATTTTTTTGGCTACATCCACACAGGCAAGAGATCCTACCCTTAAAGTTTTAGAGCGCTATAAGAAGATCCAGAGGAATTAGCCTCATCAAGCCATTTAGGAAAGGTTAAGGAAAATAACCACAGGAATAACGCTTTCTCTCAAAACCAATGAATATCACATAAGACGTGATCATGAGTTTCAAATTTTGAAAAGCTTTAACACTTTAAAGTAATATAAATTATATATACAATAGAGACAATATAGGGAAGTGTAATGAGAGTCACCAAATCTGTTTCCTTCTCTGTGATTCTCATGGCCCAGTGTCTCTGGCATCACTGCACTTCTGCATCTGAAACCATCTCCTGCCTTGGACCAACCTGGAGCTGGTCTACATCAGCTGCAGCTGTGCCTGCTAACTGGGGTCATTTTAAGTTTGTTTTGAATAACTTCCCCTGTTTACCAATATTTTTAAGACGTTCAAATCTATAATCTCTGCATGAATGTACAACATGCAATGTGGCCAGCATAAGAAAATTTGAACAGACACTCACAATTTTCTTGGTTCCCTGTTAGGGGAACGAGAAAGATGCACATTACATCCATTATCTGTCCTTAAGTGTTTTTTGTCAAATTTTGACTCTGCCACCATTCTTCAGTGACAGACATTAGGTATGACATTTTTTGACACAATGTCAATAGTGACATCAGTAATATTTGACACAAGGCACATTGGGGTTATTTGACACAGACAATTGGATAGCTCAGGGCACTGGAGATCCAGTGCATAAAGAGTTATACCTCCAAGTCACCAGTGAATATCCAGCCCAATGTTTTCTAGCTACTACCAAATGATGGCTCCTCAGAGTCTTATAGAGGAGGAGTTTGACTATATTGAACAGATGTCCAGAAAACAAAATTCAACACAATAAATTACATTAATCTGTGCCCAATGTTGAAACACCATGGAATGAATAGTCAGTGACAAAGCTATTCTTCTACTGCTATCTGTAATTCCTTTTAGAAATGGTTGAATCCCAAGGGAGACATGGGAGGATCAAATGAGTCAGAGAGCACTACAGCTCCAGTCTCCTGAATAAGATTTTTGTCTCAACAGCTTTCAGTCCCATGGCTTTCATTAACAGTTAAATACACTTAGGGGAAAATACAAATGTGAAATCTTACTTTCAATGATGTGTTTTCCAAATATTTCACAATTGGCTAATATACAGGACTCACAAATGCTGAACAGAAGCAAAATGAATTACATATATGATCACTCTAGAATTTCCTAGAGTGCCACAGTCCTGATTAAACAAAGCACTTCTACCTACATCCAATACAGCACTCATCTAAGCCCAGGGTCTTGCAATATTTATTACGCATCTGGCTGAGCTCCCAATTCCTGCATTCAGCCCTGAGGTCCATTACTCAAAACCTGGAAGCTCTGGACATGAGCAGAAGGAGGTGTTAGTCCTGGGTACAAGGACAGTCACCTGCCTAAGGTACCTGGGTGCTTGGAGAATTTCATGTCACTGAGCCAAAGATTTAGAAATCTAAGTTCCATTGAGTCACTTTAGAGTGCATGAATCCTCTTTTGAAGCAGATGTTTTACATTTTTGTCTTACTCTAAAGTTATGCTTGTGTTCAAACACCTTTAGCACATGCAACTTCACGGGAACAAGACTTCTTTAAGGAGCAAGGTAATGCTTTTTCAGAGTTGAGTTAAGTGTTTTACTTATAGAACTTTTTTTTTTTTTTAATAAGTACAACTGCCAAGTCAGAGTTAATTCATGAAGAAAATTCACTCCTTTTTTCTCTATTTTATATTAAAATGTGATTCACATTAGCCTGTTTCTCACAGGAAGCCATCTCTATGACTGCAGAATGATGTTCAATCAATAGCTAGAACCAAAACTGGGCTACCAACAGATTCCCTAGAACATTTTATTTATTTTAAATACGGCTATTCTTACATCTAGCTCCGCCATGGCCCTGCAAATGGGGGCTTCCCTAAAAAAAAAACCATCTTATCTGATGAACTCAAAATACATTAAGCATATTCACTTACTACCCTTAAGAAATTACCCAGATTTGTACATATCACTGAATAAGAGACAAAGCACATTTTGTTAATCATTTTTTGGACCCTATATTATATTGCAACATCTCAAAAATGCTAGATTTTTTTTTTAAGTGTAAGAACAATATATATTTTACTGCAACAAAAAGGGTTTCTGTAGTAAACTATTGGGCTGAGCCAATAAGGAAGCTTACAGTACACCACTCTCAGGAAAGATAAATTTGCATGTGACTTCACAGAACCGTGCCCCAAGGCACTGCCACCTCCCTCTCAGAGTCAGGAGGACCATGCTTTCATACATGGGCAAAACATCTGCTGTTTTCCCAGCCTCTGTCCACAATGCCAGAGCAAGCAGGCCATTGACAATCCACGATTCTCACCAGTCTCGATGTTCAAAATTCCCCCTTGGCAGAGCACAAAAAAATGCTGAGCAGTTACACAGCTTCTTTCTCTGTTATTTACAACAGCAGGTATGGATCAAGTCTCATTTTGCCAAAAGCTTTACATCACAAGATACACCTCATTCTTCTTGGTCCAGATTTCTGGAGAAGCATTGCTCTAGGCACTGCCTGATGAACACATCTCTGCTCATCCGTCTTTATCCAAAAAAGAGTCATTCTTTTCTCAGTGGTGGACACCTGCCCTTTCCACAGCTCTAAATGATCTTTCCTTTCTCTGGTGAGCAGCATTAGAGCCTCATTGCTGGGTTGGAACATTCACACTGGTCACATACCATTTCATATGTCAACCATTCAGTCCTGCAGCAATTTAATAGTAAAATATAAAAGGAAACTCACCAATCACTGCAACCTGATAGTAAATTCATATAAATTTTCAGTGTGGAATTTATCTGTGGCATC
>NC_071540.1:6711663-6734163 GCF_026979565.1 Vidua chalybeata
CAAGCAGTGTCAAGGGCTGGTTCAGGTTCAGGTGAAGGTGGGGCATGAGGAGCAGCTCTGAAGGAGCATGGTCCATCTACCGCCCTCAGCCTGCAGCTGAGCTCTCCAAAAGGAATCACTCACTTCAAGTACTTGTGCTTCAGGGTTTTGCTCAGCTGGGAAACCTCCTCTGACCTTGTTGTCAGCACGAGGATCAGTGCCCCATCACTCCCCGTGGGACTCTGCTGCGGGTTCCCCTCACCAGCAGCCTCAGCTCTGCAACCCATTCACCCAGAGCTGCTACTGGGATGGTTTTTGCCACGTACGAGCAAGATTAGGACAATTCTTCTCCTGCTTAGCTAGTGGAGAGGAGCAGGCTCCAGCTGAGACAATTGTCAACACCTTATATTATACACCCCAGTGTGTAAATTGTGGCCTGCCTGGCCCACTCCCGCATCCCTCTCCCCTTCTTCTGTCTATACCCTTCCAGAAAATTTCAGTTTTTTAACTGGAAATCAGAAAGCTGTTTTAGTTTTGTTTCTATATTTTTTTAGAACTGCAAAAGCTGTCTAAAATACTTTTATGGTAGATTTTTGGGGAAAAAAATGAAAAGAGAGAAGATAGGTTGTGTAACAAATGCATGTCCCATTAACATCCAACAGCAGTTTAAAAAAATTATTGGCGCTAACATTTTTCCACTGGTACTTTCTCTTTTCAAAATTTCTTCACTATGTACATCAGGTATATAAAGAAACAGACCTTGCCAACTGTTCATGAACTTATGCAAAGGATATAGGTGAAAAAAAATCTATTCAGTGAAAAAATATAAATATTAGAATGTACATTTCATATACATTGATTTCCAATGCATATTTTATTAGTATATTTCAATTATTTCTAAATACCAAACCAATTAGTCCCTACTCCAAAGAGAGACTTGATCACAGTTTTCATTTTAAGATCATGTTTGAGTTCTAATATTTAAGCCAACCCAAGTCTGGAAGCAATAGAGCGCTTGTGGAAAATGTGTATATATTTTCTTTAGTTAAAGCCACAGCACAGTTTTCCTTTTTCCATCATTATTAATATAAAAAGATTAGTACAAACAAAACAAAAAAAAAAGAAAGAATTTTCACTCCTGCTTTCGTATTTCGTTAGATCTTAACCTGACATTAATGAGCAAATACACACTAGGATGATGATCACACTGTAGGATAAAATGGCTCATATACTGTGTTGATAAGTTAAGATGAAAGAAATCCAGAACAAAGACACAACAGTATTGCAGAGATATGTTTAGATTCCAAAATATTTGTATCAGTCAAAGATAGAAACACCCAAGACAAAAAAAAAAAAAACCCAACTGATAAATAGAAACATCCACTTTTTCCCCACTTGACTGTATAATAAAGATCCTGTTTATTTTAAAGTGTTGCTCCATCACTCTGCCTGGCTGCCACATACAATACACAGATGCAGTATATACATATTTTCCATCTGATCCCTGATGCCTTTGCTCCCATTGAATATCAGTGCCAACCCTACACAAGCGTTTGAGGATAGGATTTACATTACAGGAGACAAAGGAGATGCTCAAATGGGAACAGTACTGGCATTGAAATCCTGACCCTGGTGATCTAAGACTGCAGTTAAGACCCTTATGAGTAACATCTCTGACGCAATTCTTCCCAAATCTCAGAACAAAACATTACAGTTTGCACTGGGCTGGACTATAGCAGACAAATTTACAGGAACCATGGCTGCAAAATCCAAAAATGCTACCTGAAAGGCACTTTACATGATCCAAACTATCCTTACTTTAATTACACATGTGATGGCACATTTCTTCAGGTATATTCTGCTGGGTAGTACCCTCATTTCATATACCAACAGCTTTTCCTCTTATTTTTTTCTGCCAGATTAAGTTTTTTTCCTCTTCCCAGACCAATTGGCTTATATACCTAAGACATCATGACACTTTATTCCATCACAACATGGCACTGTTCCCTCAAAGTGAGGTCGGTCATTAGATGTATCATTATGAAATGTTAATATCAATGCCCAGAAGAGATGAACCATAAGCATCACAGATGGACAAGGAGGGATTAGACAGAAATTGGTAACAGGATTGATAACAATTCACAAGTACGTCAGGCACGATGACACATTGCCTTGATCGACAGGAACTACTACTCCCAAACTGTGCTTCCATAAGCACCTGCAATTCCCTCACCAGTCCAGATTTATAATAAACATTTTAAGACTGGTATTTTTGCTAACAGCATCAACCTGATGCCAAGCACAAGTCAAGAGGAAAACCACTTGCAAGGAATGGAAAAGCTGAAGGAAATGCAGAAGGCACAGTGGATGAATGCTGCAGCAGTCAACCACGTACACTTAAGAGAAAAGAGAAGGGTGTAATCCAAAAGAGAATTTAACAACAATAAAACATGATGTGATCTATTTAAGGAAGGAATGCAGAACTTCACCAAACAGTTCATAATAAATGCTGGGTAATCAGGTATTTTATATATATATAATCTTGTGCTTAACAACATTTTAATTGCAGCTAGAAACTGCAACTGTTTAGAAGTGCTGCCCAACAACCCCAGTAGGAGTCAGGCACTCCTGCACAGTATGTAAAGGCACATTCAGGGAAAAATTAAAACACCTCACACATGGATACTTTTTGTCTCAGTGAATGGAAAAAGTCATTTACCTAGAACAGTAAATAAATGTGAAATATATCAACCCCACTGACTCTCCTCTTCTCCAGTTAGTCCTTTTTTGTCAAAACCAACTGCCTAATGATATTATCTTGTGATTTTACAGCTACTTGTTTTGGTGGTGGGCAAAGGACAGAAGTGGTTACTCTTCGTCATTCATAAAAAAATTTGAATTGAGAATAATTTAAGAGTTGCCTCTTAGAGTTTCTTCTGCTAGAGATAGGTACACATGCTACTTCACTGAAATAGTCAAGCTAGATCTAAATTACGAAAAATTAGTACAGATAGAACACAAGGTTAACACAGCTTTATTCCATTCACTACAGAAGATAAACCAGGTACTTCTGCCTAATATATTCTGTGCCTGACAAACTTCTGTAAAACTGAGCTAATTTTTGCTCTGCAGGATGCAAACTGAAATTATTTTACAAAAAAAAAAAAAAAAAAGAAGCCTAAAGTCTTCCTCCTTATTGATGAATGCTAGTTTTATCAATTTATTTGTTAACACAACACAAGAATTTGCATCTTCATTCAGTTAGTTTGAATTGTTTGTATGTGTTTTCAGGAGATGCACATCTCTGCCATCCCATTCTAAAGCCAGGCCTGGCTCCAGCATGGCAGTCGAGGCACACAGACCTAAGAATGACCTTCTGAACCAGGTTGTGAACATTCCAGCTTCTTCCTGTCAACTTGAATTCCATAAGTAATCTTAGATGGGTGAATTGTGTCATGAAAATGGGAGCCTCTTCATTTGTTGTTTTTTAAAAGCTATGTAATTCTTACCCTGCCTCTAATTGCTTTATATTAAATATTCACAAGAAATACATGGGGAATTTGCATATACTTCATAGTAACTATTCCTTTTGTTCTAAAGACAAAATGACTATTTGCTTGGCCAATTTTTTTCCCCCCTAATGAGAAATTGCAACCTGACTTGGATGCAGTGGCTAGAATCCTCCTGGTGAATCTCCTACTGCACAACACTTCTGACTGTGCCTGTTCCCCAACATGATCTGACTTGGGCAGTCAAGCTCTCCAGGAAAAGGGTTCAACAGAAATTTCAGCTGGACCAACAACAAAAACCATCAAACAGTAAAGCAGAAAAGCCATAAAATTCATCTTGGAAGGATCTTCTCCCCCTCGTCTCTCTGCAGACAATTTGAGAGAAAGGAAGGTGAAAAATGGAAACTTTCAAGAACAACCCATCCAGGATAGATGATAAAATCTGCCTGCTACCCTGAGGAAATGGGGTACAAAGTTCAGTCCTATGTTTGTATTTCTAAAGAGCGTAAAATATCAAATATCCCTCTTGAAGAATAATTCTCTCTCTAGTCTCTTACACATTGTTGTGTAACTACACAATAAATATTATCCTGCTCACATGCTTCTGTTTACTTAGTATACATTACATTTGATGCTATCTGGCAGCATAAGTTTTAGTTCTGTCATTTTAAAATATTAATAGTTGTCAATCAAAATAGAAAGTGCATAATAAAAATGTTCTAGAAACTAATAACCCTATATTTCTACACCATCAGCTTGGAGCTAAGCATTGCTAAAAATGAGATTAATTATATGTTTGCAGAAGCCCAATACAATCAGACAGTTCTCTAAACAACATCCTCCTGGAAATGAACACAGACTAGATACATAATCGTATCTATAGTGTGTATATATTAGGCAATACATGCAGCACTAAATTAATAGCATTATTTGCACTTGGCCCAGTCTTAAAAACCCTCACAATCTGCCCAGCGACAGTGTTAGGTGGAGGATGAGAGAAAATTACTTGGTCAATACCAAAGTAATTCATGGAGATTTTCTGCAAATATTTGGAAGCCTGGAAGCACCAAGGAGATACACACAGGACAGGTCCCTGAAGTTATGACCAACATATCATGGTAAACTGTTCAATTTAAGATAGAGGGTCAGAAAAATATCCTTTGAATTATATCTGTCAAACTTTAGTGGGAACTTCGCTGCTTGGGACATTTAAACCTGCTCTGGACAAAGTATCAGCAAGTACCCTGTAGGGAACAATCCTGTAATGTCAAGAAGATGGACTAGATCTACAACAAGACTTTTGCTGCTCCATTTTTTATTACTCTAATCCATCACCCTTACTGAGGTGAAGTTTTATGCAGACCTTTAAAATTATGACCATTTGAAAATTATGTCTGTGTCCGTATAATATATACACCCATATGGATGTAAGGTCTGGCTTTTAAAAACTCCAAGTAGAAAAACATATTTTGCTCCTAATTTGCCCATGCTATAGCTGTAAATATGCAATAATCTGGCAAATACAGATAGAAATCTCCAATTATGGTTGTGGGAACACACTATTTACAGGCATGATTGTGACATGTGCATTTCCAACTTAGGCATACAGGAATTTAAATATGTGTGCTGTGAACAAGATAGTAGTACTGGTCTGTGATATAGTTATGCCACAAAACTAGGATCAGATTCTGAGCTTTTCCCCAAAATAGAAAATCAGAAATCCTGCAAGGTAGACAAACTGATGTTGAGGCTTAGAAAAGAAGCTAAGGAGAAGCCCCACAAGGAACTCTAAACAAGATTATTTTTATCAAGGATTCTCAAGGACAAAGTGAAATATTTTGTTTGACTTCCTTCTGCCCAAGCCACTGTGGTCCTGATATTTCTTTGCACCCCATTTTTGTAGAGAAACTAGAACTCCCCATCACTCTTAAAACCTGAAGGCCACTGAGGGTTTTGTACTGAAAAAATATTAACATTTAAGAGTCACTCCAAGCAATGGCTGCAGAAAACACCTCTGTTCCCAGGCACAGGGTGGCAGAACCCTCTTGGGATAAGCAAGGTGTGTTATAGGAGAGGTTAAAGGCTTCACTTTTCCCACACATGTTTATTGTCATTTCTGTGATTTTGGAGTGGAAATCCTCTTACTGACTAAGGCACTAGGCAATCACCCCTGTATGAGTATCATCTCCATACTTCAGTACGGAAGAAAAACAGTAAGAGAATAGGGAGGAGGAAAAGGCATTTTCCTTTTAATCTTTTAGACTGCAATAGCCATAATTAGCTTTTCTATATAGTTGAGCTCTAGTTTGTCACAGTATTACAGTGAGAAACAGCAGCCTGCACTCATTTTTATACACAAATCTTAATGACTTCAATTGCTGCTAAGGAGTCAGAATGGTGGCAGGATATGGCCATTCACCATAAAGGCCCTAAAGCCTTCATAATTACTGAGTATACAGAATATTTATTATAGAGACTGCACTAGGCCTGTTTTGTGGGCTGCCCTGGGCCTGTTCTCTGAGCCACATCAAGCAAGAAGTTTAAATGAAACTGCTCCCAAGTTTCTGAAATGGTTTAATAAAACATATACTGACTGTAATATTCAGTTTATAGTAGAAAACTATTGCCCCTTGGTTTGAAAAATGACCTCTAGTTGGCAATTTTACTCTCAGCTTCATAGATTATAGTCCGCTGTTGGTCATTTTCTCAATCCACAGGGCAATACTTTTCCATAACAAGCTCAAACTGCAATCAGTATTTGTAGGCTGTTACACAAGTTGAGTATAATATGTCTCAACACATTCTATTATATGACTAAACAAAAGAAATAACAACCTGGTGACACAGACATATGGAGAAAAGCAGAGCTATTCTTCTAATACTGAGATAGCAGAAAAACTTATTTCTTTGTATTGTGCTAATTTGTATTAAATTTCGTGTCTTCAATACACAATAATCTCTAATTTGGTTTTTTCATTAATAGTGTTTTCGTTTGTGTTGTCTTATGTCTTTTCTTATTTTAATGTAAAATGACAAATACTAAATTCTATTAGTATCAGATTTTAGAAATGACAAATAGTGACAGATAACCTAGCATTGTAAAATCACGTGAAAATGTATTCACATAGATATGTAAAAGATCATTTGCTCTTGGTCTCACAAAGCACACATTCATAATCTTATGGGTTTGATATTAGGAAGTTCCAATACAGTGCAGTAGACAAGATGCAGTTATTGTTTCAGCACCCAGCTCCAGCACTTAAGCATAAGTGAAATACCACATTTTGGGGAAACAGCTCCCATATTAGATAACCAAAGAGAAAAAATGCATTTAGAAGTCTCTGACCAGGAACTGAGGGAGATCTGGTGTCTGTTCCAAGACATGCCCTGGACATCCCTGCCAGTGACTGCTGTTTAGAAAATCACCCACCTTCCCAAAGCACAGGTACTCAGAGCTGCAGGGCTGATACAACTTACCTGGCTGGAGTGTGGTGAGATTTAGTTCTTTAATCAATAGGTGACCAATGCTCTCGTAGACCCTTTGCTGCAAACACAAAATATTCATAATTACAAGCCTAATATTCATTCCAGTCTGTAAATAAAACTCTGTGCTTAGAATGTGATACCCACCCACGCTCAGACACAAAGGGAACAACTTCCTAAGGTGAGGCCAGAACACTCAGGCAAAGAGGACATCTTGCCATTCCTCTTCTAGAAATCACAAGTTTCCTATCCATTAAAAAAAATTCACCAGATTACTGGAGATCTGTGCTGGGGCAGAAGGGAGAATCTTAGCTAGGATAAGACCCGTATGACAGAAAGGTTCACTGTAGATCTCTATGAGTCGCTTCTGAGTTTATAAGAATCTACATCACTGCATTTTGGGATATTAAAGGGACAGATTTTTTTTTTTCTGCATTTCCCACTATGTTCCTATATTGTTGCTCAATATATCATAGCTTCACCAGCATTCTCTAGCTGGAATTTAAGTTGTCTGGATTCATTTAAACATACAGAAACGGCATGCAGAACCTTTAATATATTTGAGCTAAGAATGTATTTGAACAATTACAGAAGATGATGGCTCTTTATCTTACAAGTCTTCAAGGAATTTAGATGTTTAACTCCTTAACAGTGTTTTCTGCATCAGATTTTATGTTTTTATGATTTTAGAAGAAAGGTTTTCTAATACAGAGAAAAAACACACTTTTTTTTCTTTCCCCAGCATTTTTCATTTTAGCCTAATAAAAGTGACACATATGTGCCATAATGTAATGGATTAATTAAGGAATATGATGTTTATCCTAGGTCCTGAGTTGTACATCTTCATAACTCACTCATAAAAATTAATGTATTATACCACGCTCCAGAATGATATATCTTTTTTTACCATACCTGTTGAGAATAAATTGTTCTAAATTGGATTATCTTGATTTCCAGTGAAAAATGTAAAAATTCCATTGTTATTTTAAGAATTTACACTGCCGTATGTAAGAAAGCATAATCTTCTCACTGTGCTTTTGAACTGTCATGTTATTTCCACTGTTACAAAATCATAATTGCTGCTGCCACACCTAAAATCAAATGCAGTGCATATTGTATTTCTTCATACATTGCATTTCCTATCTTAATCACAAAACCACATGCAGTATGTTTTTGGCCAATTCTTTCATTACTGACTGCTTCTGTATATAAGTAACGCACAATTATGCATGCAAGGACTCATAAAATCCTAATTTCTAAAATCAACAGATGAAAAATCCCTAAATAATAATGTACAGATGTTTCATATTCAAATGAGCTGTTGGCATGTAATGCTGCCAATCATGCCAATGCACACAATAAAGTTGGTGAATTTCAAGGTACTCGGCATTTGCAATATATTTTTAATGGTTTTTTATCAAAAGACCATTTTAGGAAGATGGAAATGACAACTGTTCAATAAATATATAATGATATATTTCTGATGTTCTCTTGAAATTTCCATGAGTGGTCAACTATCCTTTATTTTTCCATACCAATTCCTACTCCTCTTGCCTCAAGAAAGTTGATTTTTCAGTCCTTAAACTGCACTGCCTCACTAGAGGTAAATTATCTGCACGTTATCTGCAGAGTAATCCTCTTCTTGAATACAAGACAGAACATCAGAGTTTCTAATCCTTCACAGATAGAGTAATTCACATCCACTGTATGTTTTACTGTAAAGACAGAGTAATACAATATGTTTGATAAATCATGTATGTGTCTGTGTACAAAGAAAAAGGTTTATCTCCTCTCCTACAAGATGCATCCATATTAAAGCACACACACATGCTCCCCATGGTGGCACTGCAACAATCTTTAGAAGTTCTATAATAGAGACATCTAAGTTTAAAAAATGAAGCAGCTCACAGGTCAAACAAGTTCCTGATGAGAAGTGCTTAACCAGAAGTATTATTCCACTGACTGTAAGTTTTCATCCATACATCAAACCCTAGAGTCTATTGATTAAATAAAACTGATCTTTTTTTTTATTATTATTTCAAAGCAAAAGAGAATTAAATCATCCCAATTGTTTTCCCTTTGTTTGGAGCTATCACATTTTGCACACTGGCCATGCATCCTGCTTATAATTACAGCATCCTTAGGAGAGCTTATTCTACAATGACTGATCACAGGTTTCTTGCCTTTTGCTCTAAATCTTCTGCTCCTGGTCATAATCAATGGCACTTGATGGCCCAATATTCTGATCCAATGTGGCAAGCCATATGATCCAAGATCTACTTAGAATCAATAAATTCATTGGCTTCGGGAAATTTGGGATCAGGACAACTTTAAGTATATGTAAATACAAGAATTTACAGCAATTATGCTGGCACATCTTTCCTTTCTCATACCTCTTTTCCACTGCATAATTAGCTGCGTCATGCCTTAATTTTGCTTGCAATCCTACATAAAGGAATCCAGGCCAGACAGCACTTGCAAAGCCTTACCAAAGTCAAGGTCTGCTGGCTGAGAGAACAGAGGGTCTCTTTCAGCAAAACACATCAAAACACTGCAAATCTTGGTATTGCTGAGCCCCACATGGCATTGTGTGGGCTCTGAAGATACCATCGAATGCCAACATAGCATGAACATGTAACAGACTACTTTAAAGGGCACCAACAGGCACATACAAAAATCTTATTTCTTTTTCCCTTGTGCGAAAATGTCCAAGTTTGGTTAATAATTCCCTTGGGCTCCTGTGTCTCCAAGTCAGCCTCCAGCCTGGTTCCAGTGTACCTGTACAGTGCAAACACACTCTGACACTCAGCTCACAACTTAGCATGGCCAGGAATCCCTGCCTAGAGGATGTGGTTTCCATTCTGGAAGGTAATCACTGCTAGGCTGAAAGGGAGCATCCACGTTCACTTCTGTGCTTCACCCTACACTCACAGATGAAAGGACACACACTAATCTTAATTCTGCTACTGTATATACACATTGTTCAGTAAATTGTATAAATTATTCTGAATATTTTTCTAAAGGCCAGGAATGCTAATGCACTTTGAATCTTCATTAAATTAGCGTGGCAGACTAGGGTACATGTATAACTAGCAATAAAATATATTTTAAAATTAATTATACCCTGTTACTTATTTCACTGCAATGGAGTTACAAAACTGCAGTGATGAGTAAATACAGACATCTGTACTAGTTTAGAAGGCTACAGGTTGGGCACATGTTTCAGCCCTTTAGTCTTTTTTCACTGGAAATCAGTAGTTCAGCACCAGCAGAGCAGAGATGAGAACCTTGTTTCTGCTAAGCAGCACTAATTTCTGCCCATAGTGATATTCAGAGGAGGATGAATCGAGTCATAGGGGTAAAAAAACTGTTTGCTTATGATGTGGCTGTCACCAGTGAAGATGAGTTTGTAACACCTTCTAAGCATCAAAATTACACACAAAAGATACATTAAAAAAAAAAAAAAAAAAAACAACCAAACAGATAGTCTTGCAAAATATATCAATGCAGTTCTTCAAACTGAAAAAGCAGAAGTCAGAAGATCAAGAGCTCACAGTTAGGATTTTCCTATTAGATAAAGAACATAAGGATTCTCCTGAAGTCTTTGATTGATATATGATCTTTTCTTTCTTTTCAGGCAGAACAGCTGTCCAGCGAACTAGAAGAAATAGCCCTGAAGACAGCATTGTGTCTGATATGACTTTGAGAGGGAAAATTATTCCAATGATAAATGCTTTACATGGAACATCTAATAAAATAAAATCAAAATGTCATCCATAAAAGAATTTTTCTTTCTATTTGAGTAAGCAATCCCTATTATTATCTGTGGGGCAGGGGTGTTGCTGTGTCTGAGACCAAAGGGAAAAGGTATTTCCCTCAAAACTGAATTTGGAATGAACTTAACCAAAAAGAGGCAATAGAGAAGAGAAGGGCAACAGGGAAAATGCAGAGGGAAGATGAGAATTTTCTGAACATTGTCAGGATGCAGTGACCTGGGATGTACTGTAACTTCCTTCATACATCTCAGTAAGGAAATCTTTAAGGTGGAACATGGGTGCTTTGCTGGCTGATATCTGCCCCAGTGACCACATGCAGAAAGAGTTTGACTATGCTCAAAAAAATCCCAAAGCAATAACAACCAACACAAACCTCCTCAGTAGAAGAAGGTACAAATTTGTGTAAATTTATTCAACCTAATGGAATTATGTAAATTACACAAATGGAGAACTGCAGCCACTGTGAGAATTGATTGAAGTTATGTCCAGATGAGAGGAGAGATAGCTTTGACTGAAGCCTTTCTGGAGCTTGCTCTAGAGCTGTGATCTGGCAGTATGGTGAGGGGCTAAGAAAAGAGCCTTAGAGAATGAACAGCCACAACGCTCAGATGAAATTTGTACATCTTTGGCATTTTCAAACACATCTCATTGTGACACGTCAATGGATGGATGAGCACTGATGGATGCTGTCATACACAGACAGCAAAGGGAAGAGTAATCACAGCTGTATTTTCCTCAAGAAACCAAATCCAGTGTAGCACCAGTCATGGCCAGCCGTACATCCATGGTTCAGCCAGCTGCCCTCCAGAGCCTTGATGAATCTGTTACAGACTCTGTCCCATTAATTTGGGAAGACTAAACAAAGGCCTGTCCACATCTGCTACAGGACAGAATAGCTCATGGCTTAGAAACACCTCAGAGAAGAGCACGATAAACCTTCCACCCATCCTCTTTGTCTTTCAACACATAGAGCTGTCCTCAGCAACACTCTTCGAACTTTCACTCTTCTCCAAACCAAGCCCTTCTTTCTCTGCCAAAGCCTTCCTGTGTAGGCCCCTGTGAGTGTACTTCTTCCAGAGCTAATTACAATTAAATGACTATTTTAGCACTGAGAAACTAGAGACAGGTACATGTTCTCATGTACCTTTGCACAGCTAGAAATCATTTCTCTCCCTTCCCTTGCATAACTTGAATGCCCTTCCTTCCCCATGCCAAACATTCTCCTTTATCCCTGTCTCTGGAGTCCTCCTTCTCCCTCCACGTAAGGTGCCATTAATCTGTTCCTCTGTGTGTTCCCAGCAGCTGTTGACATCCTCCTGCTCCTCCATCACCTCACCTGCCCCCTTCCCCTCCCATTGCTGAGTGCCAGCCCCTGCTCTCACGCAGATTTGAGATCCACACTTTGCAGAAATCCTGCTCTGTGGGATTCCAACAACAGAAGAACGGAAGATAAGAACATAAAAGCACCCTCAATGTGGTGTCCCATCAGGAAGCCAACTAAATCTGATAGACACTGTCCTCTCTGACCCAGAAGCAGGAAAGGGCTAAGCATTTAGACAACAGCAGTTCAGAAAACAACTCTACATGGTCTACATAATCAGCCAGCTCCACCTAACAAATAGCATTTGCCTAAGTCTTTACTTTTGAGGCAAATACCATTTGGAAAAAATAACTTCCACACATACACATTGCACATGTATTTATGTTTCCCCTCACTCTCCCTCACTTTTACTTTGCAGTGACAATCAGCAATTATTTTACAGAGAAAGACTCTAACATGCTTATGGGATGCCTTTAGTAATAAGATAATTATTTGTAACTCCATAAAGAATTATAATTTTTAATTTAAAAAGAAATCAAATAAAAACAGCTTTCATCTTCCCTACCATGTGAAGAAAACATTCTCTGCCTACAACTCAAATTATCATTCTCTCCTTTGTGCAAAATGAATTGACCCAGAAAACTAAAAGGGTAAGAACCCATATTTGCTGGGCTTATTCAGCAGCCAAAAGTTCATGAAAAACACTGTTGTGTATCACATAGCAACCACTTGATGCCTATTGTTAAAATACAGTAGTTATTCAAAAAGTAAAATCTTGCATTCTCAAATAAGAAGCCAGACTGCAATGTGTGTTTACTGTTTTGGGGAAATAGTCATCTTGCCTTTTTCTCTTTTTCCATAGTCTTGGCATATTTGGTCAGCTATGAAATGTGCAGTTACCCACAGGAAAGAAAAGGAACACAGGAATTTTCCTCTAGTGTTGAGCTCACAGGACAATGTCCATTCAAAGCAACACTTGGGATCTCTATTAAGAACGTTAAAATGTGCTCTATTTTTATCCAGCACACTTGCAGTAAAAATCTAATAGTCCAGGGAAAGGGCATGAGAGAGAAAGGGAGAGAAGCTTCTACTTTCTGACTGTTAGAGTTGCACACTTTCATCTGTTCTTAAACAAGCTGCTCCTGGAAAGTCCTGTACATGTGCACAGGTGTCCACACTGCTGCTGCACATCTGCACCTCCTCCCAGCACTGCTACCTGGTACTACAGAGATATAAATTTTACAGACGTATCCCTCTACCTTTTCTCCAGTTCTTTTGTGGTAGAATATGCTTTAAAAAGTGAAATAAATGTAAAATTTATACAGAAGGAAATTCAGATGTAGAGTCAGAAAAAAGATTAACAGTTTCTGATAAATGGAGCTTGTATTACTCTAAAATATTTGAAAAGCAGTGGCAGATCACTTGAGCTACTCTGACTTTGCCAGATTTCCACAAGAGCTGAGAGTCAGCCCTGTTTGTCACAACTGCATCAGACTGTCTGTTTAAATTATCAAAGCAAAAGCAGAAGGGTTCTGCTGAAACAACTGCTGGAGAAGATGAAGGAAAGAATAAGAAAGATGTAAACTTCCTTCTAGGTTTTATTATGTGCTGTTACACAAACAGTGCAACTTATAACTTCAAGATAATGACACTTTTCATACCAGAAGGGAATGGCAGACTTGCTTAGCATAACTTTGAGGTATTTCATCAAGCCTGTGTGCAAACAGGTGTGCCAAATTTTTGTTAGTGGTAAGATGCTTGTTGAGATTATCTCCTTATCTAGGAGCATGTTTAAACTCCTTTTGAGCAGTTAAAATAAGACAGTGGCAGAAAGTAGATTAAAAGGGAGAAAATGTATGAACATAGACTTTTTGCCAAGAACCTCACTTTGAGCCCAGCTGCAGCCAGGTATGTGTGTGCTACACATACAATCTCTGAAAAGTAAGGAGTACAGCAAAACCCACATGAATGCATGAAGCTGCAGAGGAAAAATGTGAGAATGAATTAGGTACCCAGGAGCAACAAGATGTGCTCTAGGATTTGAGAGAAGGATCTGGCTGTTACCAATACAAGATGAAAAGCAAGGATGAATGAAGCTTCAGCTCACCTGCTGCAAGTGTTTCTGCTTGCTGGAAAATAAACTTCTTTACTGGAGGTCAGCACAGATGCAAAAATCAACTTAACATCTCAACTGTCTTACAAAGCAGAAGCATATATACAACTATTTCCATCAAACACAGATCAGGGTGTACTTCCAGGCAATGATTACACAGAAATTGGTTTGGTCACTGGTCAGTGATCTGGCCAGGACAGGATGTGCTAATGAAACACAGTTGTGGAAGAGCTGTAGTTACAATACTTCTCTCATGTAGCTTCTTAGTAACATATAGCATAACTTCATGAAACAAAACCCAAGCTATTAAATCCAGTGTGCAACCAAAAATTAAGAAATCTTTCCCCCCAAAACAATGAAAGGCATATACTGAAGAATAATGAAGAACTTGTCTAGCACAACTCAAACTCTCCTCTGAAAATGTATGCTTGTCTCAGAAGCAGATTCCCAGCACAGGGACTGGTAATTTATGATCCACCAAAATACTCTGTTGGACAAAAAAGTAATGCCTACACCGTGCCTATGCAAATCACTAAGAATAAGTGACTCCAAGGACCAGTAAGAACAAAGCCCAAAACCCCTATCAAACATTATCTGAGGTTTGAAAAAGTCAAGACAAAGTGTAATTTTTTTTAAAACGGGGATAAATTGGGATTTCTGTAACAATTGACTCATTTTGCCTGCTTTTATCTAAGGAGCTCAAAGAGCACTCCAAGTGTTAATTAAATTACAAAGCATTTTTGAGACAGGTAAATGGTATTATGTCCACTGGGGAACAGAGAGAACATTTATGTTTCATTACTAAAGTCACACAGTAATCCAGTGGCTAGTAATATAACCCAAGAACTTCCAGTTGCCACTTCTACTCATTGACTTGATGGCTTCACAAGAGATAAAATTAGCCTTAAAAGCCATACTTTTCCTCTTGTGCCTTTCTATCTTTCAAGACTAGGCCAAGATTCTTTAATTTTATTTTATTCTTCTTCCTCTGCTTACTGGGAGGCCTTTCTTTCAGAGTCACACAAAAGAAGCCACTTCCTAACCTACCCAAGTGTGTTAAGGATCACAGTACAGCAACACAGGCAGGAGCTCAAACAAGGGCAGTGAACTGTAATGGGGCTCTTTAACAGCTTGTGCAGCTGCATCAGGGTCCTCTTCTCCCTTCTCTAACCAGTCCTGCTCCAGAGATGACACATCAGGGCCTCTGTCCCATCAGAATAAAGATAGACAGGTGTGCAAATGAAATAATCCTTGGCTGGCCAATTCACTGATTTTACCAATGAAAGAGACATAAAACAACCCTGAGGAACCTGGTGCCCCTGGCACTTCATACAAGAATCTCTCACTGAACAGAACATCAAAAAACAACCAACCAGACACTAAAATGCTTTAGACTGTGGAGAAGTGTATTCTGAGGTCTACTACATCTATTTTGAGTTGCATGTGGAAAAATTAGGGAGAAACCTTTCACTGACCATTCTATTCTTAGCCCAAAAAAGAAAGCCACCATTTCTCATTTCAGCTTGGCCCTGGACTGGTAAAACTGCAGGATATAGGAGCAATAGAGCAGTAAGGTATAATGCAATCTGCATAATACACAGTCCAACCTAAGGCATCTCTAATTCAAGGCTGGTACAGCTCTGCTAGGGCTTTAAATAATTATATCTCCATTAGTAAACTAATTTTGGAGAGTAAAAGGCTTTTCTATTTTGTACATAACTATTTATTCCTAAAAACAGGGAAGCATCTTTTGGAACTTTCTTTAAGCTTTTTGAATACAATGTTAAAACAAGATTTCAGGCTTTATTTTCCCCTTCATTTCTTGTTATGTCATGAAGAATCAGCTACGTGGAAGAGATGAGCATGTCTTTGATTTAAATGACCAAGACTTAAGATTGTCTTTACTGTGGCAGAAAATAAAGCTGCTGCATATATTTCCAGTGGCAGTGTTATTGTTACATGGCATGACAATCATAATCTTTCTTTCTTTTCCTAAAAATATATCTAAAAAACCACACAGTTTATACACTGCATTCAAAATATTTTTCTTCGTTTACATTGATTGCATATTTCAAATCATGTTACAGCTGTATCGCTTAGCTTAAATCAAATAAGGACTCCATATAAATGCATACACACACCTTGCTTGTTTTTAGACATTCCCAGTATTGACAAGATTAATATATTTTTCTCATTCATTATTTATTGTGATATGATGAAACAGTAAGAGCATGTATTTAACAAACATCACAAAGTAGAGTTAAAATGTGGACATGCTGTTTCATTTCAATTTTGCCACGACAGTGTTAAGTATGTGTCTCTCCGACTGCAATAATGACATCTTGGGGTGATGAAGATTTAAGATGCTTTGCAAGGATGCAGTGTTATCCCAACTCTTCAGCCACACTGATCAGGAGCATTATTAAACAGATGAACCCAAGACTGGAAAGTCCTGTTGCAGAGGACTGGGAGAATCAGGGCTCGATGCAAGAGCAGCACCAAACCCCTCCATGCATCCATCAGTGCCTAGCTAGAATGACTGAAGTCAGTCAGTCACACACACTACTCCAACACTTCCATAAGCACCAACATTTCTTATTACCAAAAAATATGTTCTCTGAACCATTTCTCTGCCTCTTGGGTGAATTGGCAGTACCTGACAGCTGGAGCTTGGGGCCAAGCAATGCTATATATGGGTGAAACTCAGGTATGGGGCAGATATGTGTAACTTTGGCTGTTGGGTGTATTTACCTTGGGTTGAAAACTACAGGCATGATCCCAGTTTCTAGCTCACAGTTGGGCACCATTCTGCACATTTCTACTGGCAAAAAAAAGCAAGTGCCAAAGAGCAAGCACCACAGCAAAGCCACTGCAACCAAAACTGGTTCTGCTGGGCAGAGGAGCAGAGAGCTTGCCTTCTGCAGAATGTGGCAGTATCTGGGTTAGAATGTAGAAAAAGACACATTTTAGCCCAGATACTTGTTCTTGCATATTACAATCTAAATATACCCTCTGTGATAAATACAGCAGAATAATCAGAAGGTACTGAGTGCTTAAAATGCATCCTTAACAAAGCAAAACAATGTAATGCATATCTTTCTTTACGTGTCAAACAATTTGCCTAACAAATCATAATAATGCAGAATGATATAAAATTCACCCATCAAGCCCAAATGCATGCACAAAGATTACCGTGGCAAAGAATTGTGAATTTCATTAAATATGTTAAAGGCAAAAAAAAAAATTTCCTCTTTGAAAAATAGTAATCCTGTCTTTCAACAAAAATATTATAGGAAGCTATGAATTTGGTAGATCTGAATAGGATGTTGGTACATGTTTTACTAAGGTAATATAATGGCACACTATTATTAGATCACATTAATCATTACTGTGCCAAAGGCACTGACAGCACCACTGAAAAGGATTGAAAGGGCTGGTAATGGATATAAATTACCCATTGTGTGATAAAAGGATTTTTACTAAGAAGGTAAGAATAAAACAGCAAATTTCTAATATAACTGTTGTGTAAAAACGAAAATAAAAGTAATCCAGTCAGTAATATCCACAAAATCAGAAAGTAAGCACTTTTGAAACAAGATAAAGTCACAATAAAAACTGTATACAATGTAAAATTAATTTCGTGCTGCATAATATTACTATCAATTTAAATAGTTTACACGATGACCTCTATGGTCAAGAGAAAGGTAAGCTTTGTTAATTAGAATTGAGTAGGAGCTTCTGCATGCGTATTTTAAGTTTGTGGGCTTGGAATTTTTTTTTTTTTTTAACATATAATGGCTTCATAACACCCCCTTGAAATTCAAGACGTTAAGAGTTTTCTGTTTTGTGCATTAACATCACAACAAACAGCACATCCCTCAGATGGTTTTATTTGGATTCCAAATGCTATTACAAAACGAACCACGTCTTTGCTGAGCTATTTAACCATTTGATTGAAACCATTTGTATCACTAATTGTCCAGTCCTGTGCTCCTCCTTTACTCTGGCAAGTATTTCCTGATATTAGTGGGGATCAGTGGAATGAATTGGTCAAACTACATCCTTATTTACAGCATTAAAAAATGCACCTATCTTCTCTGAAGCTGATGGAATTATTCTAGAATCAAGTCACTGTAATTCTTTTCAAGTCAATTGTCTAGAATGAAATCCAGTAGCTCACATTCAATTAGTAAGTTTTAAAAATTGTGAGCCATACTCTTAAATGATATAAATTTGTAAGTACAGACATCAATCCTGAAAACACTTACGTCTCTACTTAACTTTACTCACGTGAGTAATTCCATTAGCATCAGTAATTCAATACCTGCTTATGCCTTTGCAGTACTGAAGCTTTAATATGCCTGGATATCCTCTCACATCAGCTATAAATCAGCACAACTCCTCTGAATCACAGAGTTTCTACTAATTCACAAGACCTAAAAAGGAATGGATAACCCAGTATAACAATTAAAATAAAGAAATAACATAAGAATTTGATTTGGGAGCAGAAGCTATCAGAAATTTTGATTTAAGGATCAATTAATGCTTGTGGAATGTGGAATTAATTATTGGTTATTTCCTAGGAAGCTAGACTTTTATTTCAAACTGAGGGCCAAATAACCCAATTTTGATTTCACACCTATTTCCACACCAATCTGATTTTTCAGACTTTACAGGAGCTTTTCTTCTACTGCACTGGAATAGCTCAGAGGAAAATCACATATTCGATGTAGTACACCCCTCCACCCACTGATTTTCATGGGTGTTCTTCTCATGCTAATATACGACAGAATATGGTTCTTGATAATATGCATGAGATGTTCTATTGAACTTACAGGAGGAAAAAAAAACCAAAAAATGATAAAATTAATTTAATCAGGAGTGTCATGGGTTTTTTTAAATCAGCAGTCTGATGATAAAGTAATAAATGATGATTCATCCCCAACACAATTATTACATATCAACTGCATAAAGATGAATGCTCATGATTTTACCAAGCAGAATTTTTTCTTGAAAAAAAAAAAAAAAAATCTATTTGTAGCTCACTACAACCTGAAAGAACTACAATAAAAAGTTTTGCAAGGCATAGACATCATATTTTTGAAGACATTAAAAAAAATGCAAGAACTGATTTAAAAATGTAATTTAGGTACCTCCTTTACTTTTTTTTTTTAAGATGGAAAAATAAAGCTAGACTCAGATCCATAAGCAGAAGAAATGTTATGAGAACATTATGTTGTTATGAGAACAATATAAGTATTCTTACCAGTTACTCTTAAGCCAATGAATCTGTTCCCTGGATGAGGAAATTCTTAAAAGACACAGGATAGGTACTGAAGGTCACAACTGGAAAACTAAAACCTGTGAGAAATTTAATATGTCAAAACTCAGTATTTGAATCAGACATTTACATTAAAATATTACACTGCCATCTCAAGCAGGCAATCTACAGGACAGCAGAAATCATTAAGAATTGCAATAATAATGGGATTAACAGATTTTATTTTTTAGTTTTCCAAATATACATGTTTGGTGGTCATTTCATATTTGGAACTGAAAACTTCCTTCAGTTCTGGATTGTTTTGAGAGGGAAAACCTCCTCTCAAGATAATGATGAGGAACAGAATGAAATTCTTCTGATCCTTTCCCCTAGACAGTACAGCAAAAGAGGACAAAACAGGATAAAACAAAAGTTGCATAGCATACTCCAGAAACCCAGTTATTCTCTTTGACATTGATATTCTAATCTTTCAAACTGAGCAAAAAGAGAACAGCTACTAATTGTATTTTTACTTTTTTTTTAATCCCATTTTATAACAGAAATAAGTCCTTTATAGATGATCTCATCTAATAAACCCTACTTAAAACAGATAAGAGCCAGCAGTAAAAGCCAAGCAGAATACTTCCAAGATATTTGTCAGTAGTGAATTTAGGGCCATTACATTAGTAAGCAAAATAGAGACAAAAACAAAGGGCCTTCTTCGAGCAAAATAAAGTTCACTCAACTGAAGCTATAATCTGAAGAATTTATGACTGAGAATTCTAACTATGTTTATTCCTATGAATGTCTAACGAATAAAATTAAAGGTCACTTCCAAATAATACACTTTGTACATCTACATCAACCAAACTCTTTCATACAGCAGGCTCTGAAACCATAGTTCAAGCATCACAGCCTCAGGGCTTCACCTTAGCAGCACTGACTGCCCAGAGAAGCACTGACTGCTCTGAGGGCTGCAGTGGCAGGCTGTGGTGGTCAGTGTGGACAGAATTGCAGTCTTCATTTCTGGGGGGAATACTCAGGAGCTTGGCCACTGGACTGCACTTGGTTCAAATCAGTCAGCACCGACAGGACCACACTGCTGCTCAACGCTATTTGCTGGCTTGAAGAGTAAACAACAATTTTGAGGGCTTCTCTTGATGATGAAAACTGTATGAAATAATTCTGAAAACAGAAGTTCACTACTAAGCAGCACAGCCCTCCCTTAGTGCAATACTGATACAACACTTCTCTTGTATCCTCTAAGGTCTCTCCAGTGTCCCACTCTGTCCACACCACCTCCTCTTTCCCCTTGGGTTCCCACCACACCAACCATGGGATACCCATTGCCACTGTGATGGCTCACTATAAGGCTTCCCAAATCCTGCTGCTTCCCTCCTCGTTTGCAGACTGAGCTGGGCTTTGCCACATGTTTCAAAACCTTCTCCAAGTGGTAATTCTGCCATACAACTTTTCTGACACAAGAGAATTACTCCAGTTAAAGCTTCAAGCCCCTTCTTTAAAACTAACATTCCCACAGCAAACCACCAGCTATCCTGCAGTAATCACCTGGCTTACCATCCCCATTGTTCCTCATACCTAGGAAGACATTCTTCCCTGCTCCCTCCTCATGCCCAGTTTTCTTTTCCCTGCCAGTTATCTCTGGGTTTATATTTGAATTATAAGCCCTGAACAGCAAAGCCTGTCCTCTCATGAGGCACTTTCCTATTGAGGTGAATGGGTGGTGAGCAGGTACAAGGCATTACTCCAACCCAGCACCCCATATCAATGGGTAAACCCAGCTACATGAGAAGAAAACCATTGTGGAAGTCAAGCACCTACAATGTGCTGGGGAGAAAAAAAAAAAAAAAAAACATTTTGTAACTGGGTAAAGGAAACCCTTGTCATCAGATTTGGTCTTCCTAAACATGAAATTGTGTCTAGATAGGATTCAGATCCCACTTATGAAGGCCCATAACACTTTAGAATTTAAATAAGTGAATTTCAGTTACTATATTTGAACACATAAGAACAGCAAATTCCTGGACTGCTGCAGATAAACATAGGTCCCATCCAACATTTTCAGTTGCACACAGTATCTAAAAACAGTGACAGCTTGTTTGTCTCGAATTTCTGCTCTTGTTGATGTTTTAAAATCTTGAAGATATACCTTTCTAGTGTTTACTTGCAGCTCATTCAGTGCAAAAGCCAAGAAACAGAAACAAAGATAATAAACTGTTAGGTTTCTAAAAGATGTTATCTCACTAAACAGGTTCTTAGTACTCCTACACCAACATCATAGAGCACATTTTTGCTATGCTATTACAAGGCTACTTGTGTTCAAAAAAAATTCAGCTTTTACATACACGCTCATGACTTGCAAAATTCTAGGAATGATTCTCAAGGGGCTTTCACTAAGATGCTTTATAAATTCTGATGACAGACAGAACACAGTAAGGCTTCATCTCTTAAAGTCCTGTACTGATTTGTTTGGAGGCTTCATGTCATTGATCAGCATGTCAATGTCTCTTGCAATCTGCTTTCCAGTTCATGACTGAGAGTGAACCCCTCAGGTTTAAAACCTTAAATGATTTAAGGTCTGTGATACATAACCTTACGAACAAATTGGGAAAATCTGTAGCTTTACACATTAAACTGTAACAGAAATGATTTAAAGCCTTATAAAAAGGTATTTTACTTACCTGTGCTAATATTATTCTAACACATTTGACACTGACTATGTAAAGCAGATATTTTAAAGGTACAGGCAGCAAGCTGCTTGGAAACAAATTAAGACAGTTCCACTTAGGTCAAATTGGGCCAGTTTACCAGTGTCTAATACACTCCCTGGCATTAAAAATGGCACCATGAATCCTTACAGACCAATTTATTACTCTAAGCTTCCCAGAGCAGCACTGCTGTGCAGTTGCACTTGGCTCAGTGAGTGATCCAGTACACCCCCAGAGAAGAAAAAAACCCAAAGATCTTCAGAAACAGTATGACAAAAATAAAAAGTAGTGGCAAGACATAACTAGGGTATGACAGTAAAATTTCTGTTC